>NW_020527103.1:0-63623 GCF_003368295.1 Carassius auratus | reverse complement strand
GATTTTTAGTCTGTTTATGACCAATATAGTTTTTGCTTATTTGGTGTAGTTGTCTATCGTTCCAAACTAACGGTTTGTGTAGTTTGGGGGGGGGGGGGGTATGGGCTAAAAACGTTTAAGTTAAAAACTTAAACAACCATTGTTTTTAAAATAATAAAAGAATACTTTTATGCAGCAAAAGTTGATCAAAAGTGACAGTAAATACTTGAGTCTTGTTCATACTGTCAGCCCAAATCCTATTTTGTGCATATCCAATTGGTATCTGATCTAAATGACTGACTGTCCACACTGTGTGTCGCGACTATACAAATCCAATTTGTGTGTCCCATAGCGCTCTGTTTTGCTAATTATTTGCATTGGTATATTTGGCAATGACGTTGGTGTTGTTATGCCTACGCTAAAAACAAGAATAACAGAAATACAATTTGCATACAGATGTTGTCTGACAACATGACAACATGTAGCCGTTATGCTGGATTATATTTCGTCTTATGTGGCAGCGGCAGAAACGCAGAAGCTGGAATGTGCGACTTTATTTCATGTTGCCGTCTCCAAGTGGTTTCAGAACTCAAAGAGGTGCACATATGAATGTTGCTTAAAATGGATTTACAAAAATCGGATTTGGGCTGACAGTCTGAACAAGGCTTAAGATGGCTACAAAAAAGTAAACAAAAAAACACATTTATCCCACAATTGCTTTTATTTGAGCTTAACTTGTACTGAGAATAATCTTCTAAGATACGTTCGCCAGCTGTGGTCTGTGGAATAACGATTGTCTTCTACACTCCAGGTGATGATTTTAACCCTGGTTCAATGGCCGTCTATGGTGTGCTGAACCATTCATCATTGTTCCAGTAGCACGCACTGCTCTGAGCTCAAGTGTTTTGCCTTGGGATGACTTTACCCTGGAACGCAGTGCTCTCAGTGCTTAGAAGGAGAAAGCGGATATGAGGGCGCTCTGTGATTGCAGTACAACTTGACCGGATCATCTGGCTCAACCTGCTCCACCTGCAAGCAGAGATCATTGACTTCTAATAAAGAGCCCTGTGTCCCTCATAATGAGGTTGAGATGTTTCCTTCGCTCCATTTCTTCTAAAGATGGGTAGATGGGCCAGTGCTGATCAAACAGAAATGTCAGATAAGATCTTTGGACTCTTGAATGTTCAATAAACGCTCTCAGCTGTCTTGTGGGGAGGAAGTGCCATTATTGGATGGTTTCCAGCTAATCAATTCATATACAGGAATTTAAACACGCATCATTCAGATCCAGGTGCTGACAAATAGCAGCAAAATATCCCTGGATAACCCTGAATCTGTGCGACCACCAGATGGTTGTGCCTGAACTGTTGAATGTATTCATCTTATGAGAGTTCTTATGAGTGGATACTAGAGAGCAGTGGATGATGCTGTTAACGGCGGCTGTTTATGAAAAATTATCATTATCCTTGCACACCAAATACGATATATCTTAATATATCGTATATAACACATCTTAATTATTATTTACAATTTTTTATATATAATTATTTCAAGGATTTATTTATTATTATATATATATATATTTTGACCTTTGTTTAAAAATAAGACTTCCTCGTTGCCTTTTTCTCTATCACATTTTAAGTTATATATCACTTGAAAACATAAAATTTCGAAATTCATCCTTTTAAAACCCATTTTAAAATCAGACATTGAATTACCATGTAAATGACACATCAAAATCATGTTACAAAATGTTTTCAGTCATGAATTAAAAAAAATTTAGGTTTGTATCATGCACATTCAAGTCTATCTTCAAAACGAGTGACAGTTAACAGTTTAACACACACACACACACACACCAGTCACACACACACACACACACACACACACACCACACAACACACACACACAACACACACACACACACACTGTAAATAAATTGTGACAGAATAAGAATATGCAAATAACTTAATTTTGATAAAAATTACAGATAAAACCTTAAAATTCGTATATGAATTTTTCTCTTTCCATGCATTTTTGAATAAAATGAATAGATCTGGATCCAAAATGAGCACCATATCATTGACCCTTCTGCTCATATCCTAAAGCTTTCAGACAGCTTTTATCTTTTATATATAGTGTGCCTTGTGTGTATGTGTTACAGTGAGAGAGATGTCAGCATGTGGTGTGAGTTTATTAACAAGGAATTGTGCCAGTAGTCATGGTTACTATGACAATCTGACGGCAATGAAGAGGGAGGTGGTGTGTGTCTTGTGTTTGTGTGTGCGTGTGTGTGTCAGTATAATTGTTTTGTGTAGTAATTTGCTTTTAGCTGTTGGCCTGGTTGGCAATGGTCCCTTTTATCCTTTTTTTAGACATTTCTATATTTTATTCTGTGTCATGTCTGACCGTTCTACCCTCAAGGACATGAGAAGTAGACTAATAAATTATAAGTGTGTGATCCTTTGTAAGTAAAACTTGCGCGCACACACACACACACACACACACACACAAATATGTTGCGATAAATAGCCCTTCATTGGGAAACAAAAACCCACTCCCTTCCATCTAACATACCTTCTTGGATACTCTGCTATCTAGTAAACTATACACTCTTATCGGACTGCCTGAGCCAGAGAATTACATGACAAAAGAGAGTAAAATGGAAACAGACAGTCTGTGGGCAGTGAGCCATGCTGGTATCACACTGGTAAAGAATAACACCAGCTCTCCCCAGAGATCTCCTCTCTGCCAGAACAAAGAGCCGTCCCTTCCTCCAGAGCTCCTTTCCACTAGCCATCATCTGTTTCTCCTGTTTTGACTGGTCATTTTTAGAAGAATTTTAAATAGATCTTGGGCTCAAATTAAGCATTTAAACCTGAAATTATGCATTAAATAATAATATTACAGTGTTGAAATTTAAATCCGGAGTCATTTCTGGAAGGTTTTCAGGAGGATTTTCTTTGAATGTTGTATTGCAATATATATAAGTCATAACTGTGATCAGCACGTGTTATTGTTCCTTGGTAGAGCTACACGTTTGCAAACACAAGATGAGGTTTTCTTATTATTATTTATTTTGTTATTTCACTGAACCCATTTCCCCTCAAACTTACACTGGTTGTGTGTTTTGTGTGGTTGTTTAAGTATCAGGCTGTGTGTTAATATGCAAATATGCATGTGGGTGGGATTATAAGTGTGAAACTGGTTTAATTGTTACTATGCCATAGATAATTATCATCATGTGTAATTATCATCATCTTGTTAAATTAAGATTCAGTAACTATAGAGGGGCCATACTCATAATTATCTAAAAGACAGCTTGAAATCTCAGTGGAATCACTCAGTACCAAGGTCTGATCAAGGAAGTTTCTTTGATATCTAGATTAATAAATAAATAAAATTGATAAGCTGATATAAGTATATGTTGATTAATTTTCAGTCAACATTCTGGCTTTTTTCTTGGCTTTTGGTCTTTGCTTTGATTTAATGAAACAACACACACATATACATACATTATAAATCACTATTTTATGCCAGTTGCCACCATGCTGTCCACATATTAGTAATGGCATTTATCATTTATAACCCAAAGTGGTCAACCACTATTATACAGTACTTCTAAAATCATGTCTGAATATCTATGTTTATGTAATGTCTTTATGCAATTCTCCCAGGCCATCATTCATAGCCCAATATCTAACCCTCTAGAGTCATTAACACTTGTCTCCTGCATGCATTTTCACTGTGTCAAGGTCTTATTAACATAGGCCTATATATATATATATATATATATTTTTTTTTTATAAATGTTTGTAAAATGGCATTCTTAAGTATCTGAAAGTACACTCTTAACATCAGTCAGTCAAGCATTATAATATGATAATCAATATTATTTATGATAAGAACTTCAACGCACTAAGGATTAATGAGCTGCTGGATTCATGAATATTTAATCAGGTTGTGTGCTTTGCTTAAACTGATTTGCTGAAACCAAAACGGGATGATAGTAGGTGAGTGCCAGCCAATGAGATTTGCACATTAGTTCCGCCCACTACCGGAGAAACCAGCAGATCTTAAAAGCTGAAGAATTCCAAAGGAACTGTTATTTTGACAGAAAATTTGTCTATCTCTCTCTCTCTCTCTCTCTCTCTGCCTGTATGTGAGACAAAGCAACGGTGAGTTGTGTGCCTTCACACTAGAGTTTACGGTTTGTCAAATACAGGTGCGCTGCACATTGAGATTAACTGAAAAAAAGCACAGATCGGTTGATGGAGAGTGAAACTCTCAAGTGAGTGAAAACATATCTGTGCTAAACTTATACTTTAGCACAGATATAAGAGAATTTATTAGCCATTGGCTAATATTAGACATTATTTATTCGCCCAGAGTGAAGATTTAGTCACATATGCGAGTGATTTACTCAAAATGTAGAGGGGTTGTCAGATCTATGATTGTTTTGTAAGTTTACTGAAGCTGGCTGTCATTTCATCACATAATACAAATGGGTTCCATGTTGATTATTCTAGGTGGCGGGACACACAAAACTCTGTCAAAAAAAAATCTGAAGAGTTCAGATGCGAAAGCCTCTAAGTGCCATCTGAAATGTTCATCTAAAATTAGTTTTTTTTCAGGATCCTAAATTTATGTTCTGTTATTTCACTTAAATAGCCTGGAAAAGGACCTGCACATTGCCATTAAAGTAAAATGACTCAACCTAAGCATAGGAGCTTGATAAAAATCCTAATTTTAGATGAAAATTTCAGATCGCATTTAGAGGCTTTTACATCTGAACTCTTCATCTGTTCCTTTGTGAGTGTGAGTTTTGATCTGAAAGGGTAGTGGAGCGTATAAGTCTGGGGTCAGTTTTGACTGATTGGTTGAGGGAAAGAAAAAGGAGAGGAAAAAGGAGAGGAAAAAGGAGTGTTAGCTTGGTTTAGCAACCTTGTTACTATGGCAATCGACACCCATGGGATGGCACATGTATGGAAAGAAAACTGATGCAAGATTAGGACAAATAGAATGAAAGGCAATGGACTTTTTCACTGATGTAAATTGCTGTTGTTTGTAAATCTTTAATAGTCCTTCTTCAAGAGCAGATCTAGAAAAATCCACAATTCATTTGTGCACTTTCATCTGCACTTTCAACTGTTTTGCATGCCAATATGTTTATGGGTGCAAGTGGATGCCATTTCATTGTTTATGAAACGTCATTGTACATGGAACCATTCCCATTCTGGATCGTTTTTGATGTTCGTAATGATTTAAAACTGGTTGTTCAGGCAACATCTCCTACATCAGCACTGCTCTGTGATCCTACTTGTGGCGTAATCAAAACCCGTAAAAAATGGTTTGACAAACTAAAGGAACCCATAAACCCATTTTATTTACCACAAGGGAAATTGGTCTTAATCTTCGGCAGCCTTATTTTCCACCTTATGAAATCTACAGAGGGCTCACTGTACCTCTTGCCACACAGATGCAAACCATTATGCACAGCTAAAGAGAGAACAAATCACTCCACCACAACAATAATTAGAACAATAAAGGCATGTAAGCACTCTATGAGCAATACAAAGTACTTGCGCTTTCTGCAATCAAAGAAAAAGTATATTAACCATCAATCTGAGAGCAAAGCGCCACATCCCTTCAACCCCACCCTGTCTCAGAGCTGTGGAGTGATCTAATACAAAGCCCTTTGTCTGGGTGGATAATGATCAAACAGGCAGAGGGGATTTCTTGCAGGATTGGTTTCTCATATATATTTTTGCCCCTGACCTAATTAAAACAGGCATGCTGTATGATCTGTGAGGTGGCTGTCGGGAAAATCCAGTCCCCTGATGGAGAACGCCACTTCCTTTAAACAGCAGCTGCTAAAGCTTCAGTTGGTTTGCAGGCACTTGTAATCATCTGATTTTCATAAGTGCTGAATGTATTGATTATAGGGATGCAGAATATAGTGGCGCTATATAGGTTGATAATGCAGATTTAGTTTTATTATTTATACGTGTGCACCAATATATTGGATATTTTATTGTACATGGTCACTGTATATTCAAAGCTAATTTGTAAAACCACTAAATGTGTGTACAATTTTAATAAATAATAATATTTTAATGTACATTATGTTAAAATATGTATTATGTAATTATTATTAAATTAAAAATTATTATTAAAATATTTTTAACTACATTTAATTATTTAAATTCACATCTCATTTAAATAAATATAGATTAAATTAAAATGCTTATGTATAAAATTAATTCAAAAATAAATAATTTCTTCTTTGTTTTAGTCTGTCAAGCTTAGAAGTAATTCAAAAAGAAGGGAATGTAAATCTGTTGATCGCTAACATGTTAAGTATTAAATACCCACAGGAAAACATAAATAGGACTTTGATGATTTTATCGACATCTGTGTAATGGTTTCAGACTTTTAGTTTTCTCTAATCTGTACAATGGCGCTATCGCAGAAAGGCTGATTCTAAATGGAGCGGTGGATGCCAGTGAAGTCAGATGTTGCTGTAATTTTCAAACTGGATTACCTCATCTGTTAAAGAATCGCTTCCTTCCTGTGGAGATCTCAGAACAGGAAGCTAACACCTCACACTGATCAGAGATATGCTGTCTGGACCACAGTGCTGTTTTGATGCTTATCAGCAATTGAAAAAATTCCTATAGGAACATGCATTGCTGTACCACAAACAATACAATACGGGAATTTTAGTGGTGAAGCTGGGAGCTCACCTACATCTGGAGTGTGTTTGGTGGAAAAATATTTTTGTAGCTGTTTGACATTTTAGATTTTGAATGAATTAATTTATTCCCGGCCTCCCCGTAAAAGAAATCTGCCTATGTTTATTTATTTATTTTTAACAGGCTGCCATTTTTTATCTCTCTCGCAAATGCATTGTCACTGTTGCGCTGCAGGGGAGAGAAAAAAGGAGATGGGACGGGAAGAGAGGCGAGGAGAAGAAAGAAAATTGAGGGATTCAATTGAGGGGAGCATAGTATAATCATTCATTTATCTTTGGTATGCTAACCTCGTGGCTCTGCAGATAATTGAGTTGAACAAAGCCACAATTTGACAATGCATCGTTAGAAAGTATTTGTTGTTATTTTTTCACTTCACCCAGAACAAGACCAAGACTTTATGCATGATTTATGCATTTTCATCTTTACTTTACATTTTACATGTTTTTAAGAGTTTTTAAGGTACTGTAGAGTGTCAAGTTTAAAGTAGACATCTCTGGACCCCTGCATTAAGTTCTACTCTGTCCCACAGTTTTTGTGTACAATAACACACCCTTCTTTACATGCAACCTAATAATTTGTTAGTTGATCAGATTGATAGGCTCAACTGGACTGAAAAGCTTTCTTGTAAACACCTCAATAGATCTGTTTGAGCTTGATCCTAAAAAAATTAGACAGGATCTAAAGAGGTGGTGTAGAGCTGAAAAATTCAGATAAATGGGAAAAAAATTGCCATTTAATAATTTGAATGCGTCAGAATTACTCTGTGCACATGCACAGTACAGTGGTGCGTATTTTTACATCTTACATTTTACGAAACTACAGACACTACACTCTTATTTGGAATGTACGTAATGCACATATGACTGTTTGAATGACTATGATTATTTGAATCAGATTGCAATAATTAGGGTACATACAAATAGTTTTTCAGATTTAATTCATTCGGATTTATAAAACTGGGTCCATATCTAGTATGGTCAGGTGAATCCAAAACTACTGTAGCTTGACCATCCAGGACTACCAGAATTCTAGTTGTTATTTTGAAAATGTTGTTTTGCCCTAGTTTTGAGAACCAGACCCAGTCCAAGGTCACCTTGGTGTGTTCCCATGAGGTCACTCTAATTCTGGCACCTAGAACAATATATCCCGAATTTTCTTGTAGGTCTCACAAAGATGATGACAGCAGTATCAAGAGTTCTTCAAATGGGTTTAATCCTGAGATCCTTTGGACCTTTGACCCCTGAAACTAAACTAGTCTTCTGCTGGTTGAGTGTAGGGATCTTCTAACTGAATGTAGAGGGCAAGAGAGCAGTGGGGGAAGGCTTCTACAGACCAGAGCCCTTGGGTGTTTGGGGCTTTCTAAGTAATAGTAATATGACCGTTGACATAGTATAGCTAGCATTAGTGAAATGATGGATCAGGCTGCTGAGAACCTGGGAAATGTTGTACAGTCACAAGTCAAGCAGCCTGGCTTCCTAGAGTATTTGTTGTTGTGCTTAGTTTCTTCAAGGAGATTTCTGCAGGTCTTTACAGAGTTGGCGAGGTAGCCATGATCAAGCACAATTTTGCCTTACTTTCCCACATAACATTAGTCAACAGCACATCATCTCATGTCAGTGTTGATGTCGAAGTTTTGCTTTTCTTTAAGTCTCTTCTCTTTAAATCACCTTTTATATCTAGAAAGAAATCCAGCTTTTCATCATATTCTTCTCACAAACCTCTTCTGTCTCCAGCCTAAACAAGTCAGGTCTACTGAGCCATTTGGGTTTTTGAGCTCTTTGATGTCACTGGGCACTTGCTATTTATTTTAGGCAGGGCTCTGAATAAAACTGCTCTGAATCTCAACATCCCTTAAGCACATAATGTCTCTGGAGGGAATTCTGGAGAGAAATGTCTCTGCCATCACACATCTTGAGGTTTCTCTCAGTTCTTAACCGTGCAGCACACAAGGAACGCCTGCTGTGTTAGTGAGACCACTTTTCGTAAACATCGCAACCTTTGTCTAAAAGTCTGCTGGTGGTTAAAGGACCCTCTTCATATGATAACAATCTTTTCGCAAGCTGTTCGTATGCCACCAAAGTCATGTTCATCCTAAACTGTTTTTATTAAGAGGGTCGGCAGCTGCCCTGAGAAAAACATTCCCTAAATTGGAAAAATAACACAGAACCTCATTTTCAAGGTAATTAGTCTTCTCTGTTTATTTGTATAATAGACAACCAGGTCCATGACTTTTACATTTTATATATCAAACTCCCCATTTGTCTTATGGTTATGGGCTCCGACGGTTTAGATTGAGTGTCGGACCCAAGCTCAGAACGCCACTCAGATCCCTGGGAGTCACTCCACAATAGTGGCCTTTTATTTTAGCTGGTGAAAATGGCTATTAAGTGGAATCGTTTCTTTATGTCCTTAAGCAAAATTAGGTTTTATGTTGAACCGAAAACAGAAACATTTGAAGCGTAATAGCAATAGGGTTGATGTATAGAGTGAGCCTTCAATGTGTGGCAGAGCTTAATTTATATGCCCTGTCTGGTGGTAACAATGTGAGCTTTAAATATTTCCATCCCTCGCTTTCCGTTCCAGGATCTGGGTTTAAAGATTAGGTGTAAATATATGGGTATTCTAGCAAAACTTTCTTTTTTGCTTTCTTATATCCTTTCCTGCTTGTTTCTTTCTGCCGGTCTTGTCTGTCCTTTCTTTCTTTTCTTTTCTTTCCTTCAATATTTATTTTATTTTGCATGTTTTTGCTTGTCTTTTTCTGTCCGTTCTTCTTGCCATCTTACTTTCAGTCTCTTATTCCTTCCTTCCTTAATTCCTTCCATCCTTCAAGTCATATTTCTTTCAGTTTGTCTTTTTATTTCTCCTTCTTTTTCTTTCTGTCTCTCTGTCTGTTTGTATTTTTCCCTTTGTTCAATCTTTTCATCCATCCATCCATGTTTCTTGCTGCCTGTTTTTTCTTTATATGCCTTAACTGTCCTACCATGCATCTTTCTTTCTTTAGGTTTGTCTGCATGGTGTCTTCTTTCTTTCCATCCATCCATCCATCCATCTTTCTGCCCATCCTTCTATCCAATCTGTCTTGTCTTTCTGTCTTTATTTGTCTATCCATCCTTTTGTTCTCTCTTATTCTCTTTCCGAACATACAGTTTTTTGTAAATAAATGTAAACCGTCCGGTTTAAACCATGAGGATGCTATCCATTTTGAGCAGACCAGCATGCCCCAGGGCATTGTGGGATGCTAAATGTTTTCCCTCACCAGGAGGAAATGAGGAGTGTCTAAATACAGTTTAAATGAATCATAGAGAACAGCATTGGGAGATTTAGCCCATCTAAACCCCAGCAGACCAGACACAGGAGCACTATGGTTGCACAGGAGTCCAGAAAGACACTTTAAAGCATCCTTTATCTACTCTTTGTGAAATAGAAGTCTAGAGGGTTCTTGTCTCCAGCTGACGGTTAGGTGTTAATGTATGTTTCCGCGCATTATTCTCTGGTGAACTAATTTGGCCTAATTCCTAGGTTGAAGGCTGAAAGGCAAAATATATTTGCTGTTGTTGGACTATATATTTGAAACGTATGCTACAGTGATATTTAAGGTTTGCAGTGCGGCACTGTATGTATGTGCTGCCAAAACAGAGTCCTGGGATTTGAGTCTGGGAATATTTTAAGGTCAAACAGTGGTGATGTAGGGAAGCTTGGCAGCTAGGCATTATCAGGTCACTGTTGATTTAGGAGGAAACTGTTGGGTCTGGAGTTTTAACTTACCTGGTTGTAGACCAACGGAAATAGTCTTTATATTACACAAATTTAACACTTTTAAATGTAATCTCAACAAATCTCAACATGAATATCCATTTTTCACATTGTAAATTTATTACTCCAGTACTTAAAACTGTAGATTTTATTTTTTGGTGTTATTTTTTCACTTATTTAGACAAATTGATTGTTTATATGTTTATTGGTGTCATTATAATGTCAGGGTATTCCTAAATCAAAAAACCTAGAATCTACTTTGGAGACTTTTAAAAGGAAACATGTTTCCATGGTGTAGATGTTCAGACTTGCTGAAACAAGAACATAGCCTTTGTTATCCATGGTGTGGATGTTTTACTGGCGTTGTTTTGAAGGGATCTATACCGACCCAAAACCCTTTTAATTAGTTGTGTTTGGCTCAGTCAGCCTGCACACACCACAGCATTCAAGTTAGGATAAGAGAAATGTTTCCAAGCAGTAACTTGAGTATTTATGGAACATTTCCCTAGATGTAGTGAAGACTTTGTATCTTTAGGCTTTAGGCTCATTGCTTAAGTTTCTCTAACCATGCAACTTGTAATGACCATGGTGGCCCGAAATTGGGAAAAGAGTACTGAGTTACTTTTGTTACTCTTATATGTCAGTCAATATAATGAGAATGAGAGTGAGTGATCACTTCCTTTATTCTGTCATTCTCACACACACACACACACACACACACGCACGCACGCACACACACACACACACTTTGTTTTATATCAGATCCACAATTGCTTTGAATCTCGGTTATTAACTGAAACATACTATGCCAACTGTTGCCTCAAGCATGTAAGGGAATGAAAAGATGGCAAAACATTTTCGTATTTCTTCTTTTGGGAAATTATTCTGATCGTTCCAGTGTTTCGTTGGCAATCTGCAAAAAAGAAAAACCAGCCTTCAGGCTGGGCAAAAGCCAGGTGCCCAAGATCTGGGTAGTGTTATTCGAGACATTTAGCAGCCGGCCTTAAGTTATAACTCTACCTGACAGCTTTATCCTATGGGCCTCTTTCACTTTTTCCCCTTCACATCTCTCTTTTTCTCCACATACAGTCTTCATTTGTCTCTGTTTGTCTGTCAGGTGTGATGGTTTTTTTTGGCACACCGTTGTTGGTGATCCTTTTAATCAGTTCTTCCACTCCTCCTCTGTCTGGCCTCCTCATCTGTTATGAGTGAGAATGAGTCAGGCAGCTGTTTCAGTGGTGGAAATAAGTCTTTGAGATCTGCATGAAGGTGAGAAATGACTAAATGTTGTGCCTAGTTACTTCCCAGAGGGACTATCATCTTTAAACTGAACCCTGTGCTCGGAGAGTGGTCAGTTTCTTTAGCCACAGGGAGTGTCTATCTTGTTCTCTCCCTTTCTTCTCAAGTTATGTCTTCTTCACACATAAGGATACCATGACAGTTGAATAGACGGACAGAGCGTGACCATGGATTGCTGTTTTTTATATTTTTTTATGTGTAACCTTAGAGCTAAAGTAGAGTACATTACAAGCAAAGAAACCCTGCCTGTATCATTGCTTCTTCAGAGTAAATCTGATTTGATTTCAAAGAGTGTTTTAGTATGGTTTTTTACAATGCCTGTCACATCAACTGTGAAGACAGACATTAAAGCAGTGGTTCTTAACTTGTTTTGATTTTGTTTCAAGATGTAGATTTTACACTTTGCTAGAAGTGGCAACCCAACCGAGTACAAAAAATGTTATTCTTACCAAATTGAATTTGTACCAGTCCTTTTCAAATTGTTTTGTTTTGAATTGATTTTAATTTCTGACCTGCCAATCTTTTACTACTCTGAAAGTGTACCTGCTTAATTTGTGTTCGTTAAAGGGGGGGTGAAATGCTCGTTTTCACTCAATATCCTGTTAATCTTGAGTACCTATAGAGTAGTACTGCATCCTTCATAACTCAAAAAAGTCTTTAGTTTTATTATATTCATAAGAAAAAGATAGTCTGTACCGATTTTTCCTGGAAAAACACGACCGACTGGAGGCGTGACGTGTGGGTGGAGCTAAAGAATCACAAGCGCCAGTAAGCTTTTGCGTTGAGAGCATGTGGAAGCTGTGACATAACCGTGAGGAAAAAACCATCATCCAAAACAAACCATGGCTAACAGTCAGATTCAGCCGTTTATTTATGATCCAGAATCAGATCCCGAGGCTGAAACTGAACGAGAGCAGCAGCATCAGCAACGACTCGCTCCGAGCGGGGCTCGAACCCGGGTCTCCGGCATGTGAGGGGATGCACTAACAAGGAGGCAGAGATATTTTAACCAGTTTTACTCACCGCCTGCGGTTCCAACACACGACCGTGACCCTTTTTCGTTGGGATTGCATCATCCTTAAGAAATAAATGATGCGCAAATCCGGCATCAAACTGGGCCTTGTTTGTAAAACAAGCATCTTCGAAATGCAGGGAACAAACAAAAACACTTGCACAACTCCGTTGATGCTCTGTAAAAATAAACTCCATCCACTTAATGCTGTTTTTTCTTTGGTAATCTGTGCAGGGTTGTCTTGCCCTGGCAACCAAAAAAACACTCCTTTTGTGACATTTCGCGACGCTCTCGCTCTGATCAGTGAATGTCTGTTGTGTTCTCAGTGCTGTGCTATACGGGAGCGCGCGCTCTTCCGGGAGAAGTGCCCTTAGGACCCATGTAAGGAAATTCCGCTCCATCTAATGTCACACAGAGCCATACTCGAAAAAATCTTTCCCAAACTTGTGACAAACCGGAAGGAGTATTTTTGGAACAGAAATACTCCTTCAAACGTACAACTTAATTTTTGAAACTTTGTCCATGTTTAGCATGGGAATCCAACTCTTTAACAGTGTAAAAAACTCAGTATGCATGAAATAGCATTTCACCCCCCCTTTAAAAGATCTGGGGCATGTCAGATCTTCTGCCATATCAGTAAACAGGCTACAACAGCTTTTAGCTTCAAACCATGTTTTCATAATGACTACCTGATCTACTGATTACTTTGAAAACTGGATGAAGAACACTGAACAGTGTTATGCTTAAACTATTGCTAGACATATGTGCAGTTTCTGTAAGGGAACACATATGCTAGTTTTGTTTTACCTTGCAGCTTTAAACGTAATCATTTCTTACATTAAGCAGATTTCTGCTGCTTGAACCCAGCTGGTGATAGATACATACAGAAGGTTGGCATATATTCACTTAGTATATTATTATCATTCATGCCATATTAGCAGTTTCCCCCGAAATGAAAATTAATTTACCCACACCCATGTTCTTCCAAACCTATATTAGGTTTTTTAATCTGTTAAACATAAAATAAAAAAATATAAGAATGTGTGTAACCAAACTTATTGTTCCCATAATATGGAAATCAATGGGGACCAACAACTGTGAACATAATGGGGAATTATAGGTTATAATCTTGAGAAAGAAACCCCAGCCTTCTCTTTACTTCCCAATAACAGGGCAGCTGTCACCCAACCCCACCCAGATTCTGTCACCCGCTTAAAACCATCGTCCACACAGCAGGTGGAGTGATTCCTGCCTCCAGCGCTCTGAACACTTGGGGGGATGTTTAGTGTTAGTGCAACTGCTGTCTGCCTGGCCCGCTGAGCCAAAACTAATGACAATAGATTAAAATGAAAGTGTAGATGAGATGAATTTGAGAGCCTTCTTTTCATAGAGTCGTGGAGATCATAATTAGGTAATTGTTGAAATCTTGATCGATTCGGCAACCTGTTGTGTTCAGTTAAAGTAAGGACATTTTCCATTAGTTTTCCATCATGGCAAAATCACGTAATGGGAAAATGTGCTTTACTAACAATGATCTCACTCCAGCATGCTCTTTATGCACATGGTCTATTGGTAAATTCTTTTTTTTCCGGGATATTTGAGAAAATAGTTTTAATTGCTACCCTTAAACTTAAACATCTCTAACTTTAACTGTTGTTTCTCAGCTAAACCGGGCATGTTAAACAGAAAAGGAGCAGGGGATGGGGTTAGGGGGGAATTGGAGGCCCCTCTCATGTTTCTCCAGGGATGGTCTGTCTTGGCAGTCATGTGTAAATATCTGTACATGTCTGTTTTATCAATCTGAGGCACTCCTCACGCGAGGTGCTGATTGGAGACCCAAGGCCATCTGTCAAGCCTGGATTTCAGCAATTGGATTTTGCAAACAAGAGCACCGGCACTAAACACTATCACTCCCAAATGTCAGGCACTACTATATATGCAGAGACCTGCAGCTTAAACAGTGCAAAGAAGTGAAAATAAATCAAGACTCGTTTGAAGAAAAATTATAGTTTAACTCCAAGAATCGATCACCTGGGGTTTGGGTCAGGGTTTGATTTAGGGTTAAGTGTTTCACCTCTCGGGTCAGCGAATGGCGAGAGATAGCAACTAAGCCCTTGTCTGCTGATCGATTATAATCACAGTTTCAAGGTCAAAGGTTAGAGGTCAGAAAGTAAGCACAGGAATGCAACACTATGCCGGAACAGTCTGTTTAACTTACCTAGCAACAACACTTTTATTTATTTTTCCATATAAATTTTTTTGCAACTTGGATGGAAACATAGCTAATCTACTTATTTTTTCACTGTTTAATTTATTTTTATATATTTATTTTTTATGTAAATAATTTTTTTTTTTTGCATATAATTTTTTCGTATGGAAGCTGCTAGTGGTGTACTGATTTGTCACTGTTTTTTTAATAAAAATATATTTCATTTAATTAATTTTTTTGTAATTTTTTTTTTCTAAATCTATTTTATTTTTGCATATTCCTTTTTTCTGATTTGGGTTTGTTTTTTAGGGTTAAGTGTTTCACCTCTCAGGTTGGCAAATGGCGAGAGATAGCAACAAGGCTCTTGCCTGCTGATTGAATTACAATGACAATTTCAAGGTCAGAGGTTAGAGGTCAGGAAGTGAGTTCAGGAATGCAAAACTGCCAAAAGAATCTGTTTAACTTGAACATGTCATGATACCTAGTCACAAATCAGCAACAAAGGCCTTCTTCTGCTTAAAACCTTTCAGTTATTCAATTAGCATGACAGTTACACCGCATTCTAGTGTCAGAAGATGCCACTCATTAATTGCTCCCTGCTGCTAACATGACTTTTAACAGGACAGAACCAAGTAAGTACCATTCCTTCAGCACAGCACCGTCCAATTAGCAAAAGTGCAACGTGAAGGGAAGGCCATACTCTTTTGGCCAGGCTCACACTTTCTCTTGTTCCATAAATCTGAGAACTGCAGAAATGAATCTGGTTTTGTCGCTTGTTTATGGGCTGCGTTCATATGCAGATGACATCTGGAAATTATCTCTGTTTTGATACTTAGATATGAGTTGTGGATTGACATTGCTGTCTGTTTTCTTTTATGTGCAGCGCTCATCTCGTTTTATTTTATTCATCCTCTGTATGGCATCATTATGGTCCCATAGTGAAGGTTTTGCTCTTTGAGCAGGGACCAATGATTCTTGGACACATCTTAAACAGATACAGTGTCGGGCTCAGCTGTCATAACTTTGTGACTAATGTAAACTGGAATGCCGCAGCTGAGCCGTAAGCAAGCAGAGCGGAGAAAAAACAAAAAAACAGAACAAAGTAAAAATTAAACAAACAGATGTAGAGAGAGACAGAGAGCATGTGAACGCCGCCATCATTGGGCAGTCCCTGAAAATGAATCAAGACGTTTATGGCCCACATGAAATGATTTAATTTAATTAATGTGGACCGTAATAAAAGGGTTCCTTGGTGTCTGTGGTGCTACTCTGAATGCATTTTAGCATATAAAGAATGTCTTCCTGCTGGTTTTAACATTATGCACTTTGGGGATGTTAGCAAGAGCAGTTGTTCTGTTTTTGCTTCATGTTTTAAGAGCCATGGTACTCTATGCTGAGGCTATTGCTGAGTTATTGCTGGCTTGAATACTTGAATACAAATACATGTTTGTTCAATCACAACATTCTATGGGTCAAATAGTTTTTACGACCACTAAACTGCTATAACTGACCATTTCACAGATTTCCTACAAAGCTATTCTACAGTAGTTTAATTTCTATCATGGCATTCAGTGGTCACTTTTTTCAATAAAAAATGATTTCAGTTTAATAATAACAATTTCAACATCTGCCAAATCGATAGGAAAATCGTAGCTTAAAGTATTTTGCCATTTATTACATTTAATAAAAATGCTCTTCAGTCGTGAAAGCTATTTGCATTTCTATTTTGCTCCAGTTTTCCCAGAAGTCATGATTTTTTTTCTTATGAACACATGGGATCGAAATGCTGCTTTATTTGCAAAAATATTTAATAGATTTTTATTATTATTATTTTTTTATAATTAATAATTCTATATAACAAAATATAATGTTTTAATTTATAATTGTGTGTTTGGCTTTTCACCTTGAGACGGGTTTTGACTGCTGACAGCTTGGACATCTCTTGAGAGTCTGACAGGGCCTGGGAGGAAAATTAAAATGCATTTGGTTGATTTGGTCCTACTTTGGTCCTGGAAAGAGCCCCTCTCAGACAAATCCACAGTCCACTGACTCGTGTTCAAGCTTGAGCGTTCCCCTCACTTCTAATAGCTCCTTTTATCTAGTTTTACTGCTTCTGTGGAAGCACCTCATCAGCAGAAACCTGAAGAGCTGTGCTGAGCTGATGTCATTGATTTAGCACCTCGGCTGCTGCCGGTGCACTTCTAAAACACATCCTTGCTCAGCCGCTCCAGCGTTTGTTGTTTTTCGGGGGGTTGTTTGCATTGGTGTTGCGGTGGTGGGTTTTTGACTGAGGTGTTTCTTGAAAGTCATTTAAGGGCACATTTAACATCATGAAAACAAAGTAACCACAAATTGTCAAATGTAGAGAACTGAATGTTACACTATGGAAATTATGGGTTTGACCGGTCTATAGTTTCCATCTATGGCTATATTGACCACATTAAAGGCTGATGTCATACATTCAATCTCTCGTTTTCAAAGATCTGCTTTCAGATGCCGCCAGATCCAATTTGAAGGAAGACAGATGTGTTTTCAGTGCCAGCAGCGATGTGACTCTTGGCGTTACCTGTAGCACAAAGTGCTGACTTTATTGCTCATCCAATTCTCAGTTCATGGTTGCAGCCTAAACCCACTGACCCTGATCTCCGCTCCTCCGAGAAACACTGGTATGGGTTTTATAAATAAGGTTATTTCCCCTCCCTCCATGTCAACACCATTACACGAAGGGGAGGTCTGGACATAAGATCAGCAGAAGGGTAAACATACCCGACACTGCAGACTCTCTGGAAGCCCGAAGAGCTAAACTAAAAGACTATACTCTTCAACACACCATCCCAGCAGGGTCTGTGTCTGCTCACACATCCATCCGTGTGCTTGAGTCTGTGTACGTCTTCATTTATAAGCACCTATTAATCATCATACGTAAAGGTTTATGTGCAGAAACTCTTGTGATGTGTAATACACAAATGAATCTCTTTATCGCTGCACCTATCTTGCTGACATCATGCTTGGATAAGCACATCTATAAATTGTTTGGAAAAGTACTCTGCTGGTTTAACCTTGTGGATTCTCTTCCCTCTTAGGAAATTTCATGCCATTTTTTTGGTTTATCTGTTCACTATCAGTGCAGTCAGGCTTCAGCATCACTGAGGCAGCACATAATGCTGCTGACGGTATCTCTCCTTGGTAACCTGTCAGGGGGTAACAGTCTCCCCGGGTATAGTTTCAGTCAAACGCTTCAATAATTCATTGCTTTTCTTGAGCCAATGCTGAAACACTCAAGAGGCCATAGATTTTGTGTCTTGAAAATGCAAAGGCGCTTTAAGAAATTGCTATAATGAGGTTTGCCTTCACAACAGTCTGCTGTGAACTTCTTGGACGGGTAATTTCATTGGAAGACCATGATGATCTAATGCAGATCTGATTCTGTTGTCTATCTGTGAAGGGTTGAGAACATCCAAAATGATTGTTACTGAAATGTGATTCAACTTGAAAATGTAGATGATTTGGACTGGAGTAAAGGCAGGTCACGGGAATTTAGAGGACATTTGTGTTATGTCAGCAGCAAGGAAAATAACATATTTTCTGCAGATCTCTCCAATGTGTGGGTGAATGTCCATATTGTCCAGGTCATAATTTACTTAAAGATATAAAGTATTCATACTGATATACTGAACTTTATATATATATATATATAAGTTCAGTATATATATATATATATATATATATATATATATATATATATATATATATATATATATATATATATATATATATATATATTAGTGTTGTCAAATTGATTAATTGCAATTAATCGATTTGACTTTTTTCACTTGATATGTAATATATTTATTTATAATGAAATGTATATTGCAATGAGAATTTGGAGAATAAATGTGCTTAATTGTCATGAAAATTATGTCACAATGCAAAATATGATCTAGACATGTTTTTTGTGTGACAAAAATCTTGAGAAAACAAGTATGTTCCTCATCAAGCTGGTTGCATTAACCTCTCATACCTACGTGCCTGAAATCTTCTTGAGGTGTACAAACCCATGTGCCGGTGATTAGGTACGAGTTTGCACTCGACCGAGGGTGAAAGGGTCAAGTGTGTTGCAGGAGACATGGCTTAACTGCTGCATTCGTTCTGCTCGCCGACAACTGATAAATCCAATAGCGCTGCAGACCTGATTGATTGTAATGTGTCGTGCTGTGTGAAACGATCTTCCTTTGTAATGGCATTCTAGAGTTCAATCCTTCACACTGATAGATGCATTTAAACATCAACACGCTCCGTAGGCTTCTTGACACCACAGGTATAGGAATGCTGATTACATATCAGTTTTACTTTTTACTACAATTTCACATCGCCCCCACTGATAAATTGAGATTATTTTTCGAATTGCTCTCACGTGGGTTGATGACCCAGCAGATTTCAACCCCTTGAATATAAAGAGAGAAATTAGTTGTTGAGGTACTGTAAAAGGAACCCTAAGGTCACATTGAAAGGCTATGTTAGTACTGGAAGATCTCTTTGTAACATTGCAGTGACCTTAAACTCTCATTCTGGAAGCCATTACCTAAAATTACCTCAGTATCAAAAGCTCTCTCTCTCTCACTCTCTCTCTCTTTTTTAGTTTTCAGTCTGCTTTTCAGTACTAACAGCTCTCCTCAGCCAGCACAGATGCAACACTGAAATTATCGCTTTTGGATCATCTCTACTTAGTGCTTGGTTCAGTGATTTGAATCAAGTGCACAAACTCAAGTCGAAAGGAACAATGAGGATGGTTTAGGAAATTAGGTAGGAAGAAACAATGATGCTTTTCCTGTTTTTGAAAGCCCAAAAATTCTGTTTAGCGTAATTCAAAATTCTAAGTCAAATACAACTTGAAATCCATGTTGAAACACATTTTACTTAGGTAAGGTGATGTACCGTATTTTTAAATATATGTAGGCTTATATATAGGAAACAACAAGACGAGGCTGAAGCTAAACATAAACACACCTACTGTATGTACACACACTGCTGTTCAAAAATGTACATATAATTTATTCCTGTAATGGCAAAGCTGATTTTCAGCATCATCAGTCTTCAGTGTCACGTGATGTTTCAGAGATCAATATAATGTGCTGATTTTCTGGTAAATAAACATTTCTTATTAACATCAACAGTGAAAATTTTGTGCTGTTCAGTATTTTTGTGGAAACTGATTCTTTGAAAGTACAGAAGAACAGCATTTATTAAAAAATAATAAATATATTTTGTAACATTATGAATGTCTTGAATCTCTTTATTAATGTCATTGCTGAATAAAAGTATTCATTTCTTAAGTTTAAAAAGTGTGAACTTTAAACTTTTGAATGGTAGTGTGTTAATCATTATCATCATCATAAAATATATATATATATATATATATATATATATATATATATATATATATATATATATATATATATTCATGTTAAAATTTGTTTGTGATTTACAGATTATTTTAATGCCTCTTTAATAGGCAACCTACAAAAGTACTCTTCCCAGTTATTTCCACTTAAGTTCTTTGTGAAGCTCTGATGTTTTTGGTATCCACAGATGCAAAAACTCTCTTAAAGCTAACACTCCCAATGTTGTTATAACTTGTTCAGTGAACTGCACTGCAACATGTTGCATTAATTACAGAAATATTTAACATTTTATGACACATGGCAGGATGTTACTTCACATTACATTTAGAAATACTGAGGGGCAAATTACATTTTGATAGATTTAGGTATCAGGTAGTTACTTCTTTGTTGCAATCAAACATGCAGACAAAGAAAACAGACTGCATTCTTTGTTTATTTTTGGTCTCGCGTCTGTTATTTGACGTTCAGAGACGGTTCCTGTCATTCAAAGCAATGTGGTTTCATTGCCAGCCTCCTCACATGGATGTAGTCAAAACAAGTTTCTGAAATCATTACCATCAATCATCTCAGAAAAACTGGTGAAGGCCAAAACTGACACATAAGCGCGGTCCTCAATATCATATTTACACTCTATCAAGAAATCAAAATGACATATTTTTAGTTCCTCATTACATATTTCTTACGTTTTTTTTGATTTTCTCATTTTAGTAATAATCTCTGACTCATTCACATCTATTCTATTGGCTTATGCAATTTAAATGACACCCATTCATAGTAGTTAATGCCTGAGCACTTGGCAAGCTCGCATGGAAGAAAGCAGAATATGCCAAACCCAGAAGAGAACAGCCGTGCTGTATAAAACGTCCTTTCACCCACACAAAACACTAGTTACACCAATTACACATTGCTTTCATGCTGAATTCTGATGCAGCAAATTGTAAAATATTATCAAATTTTTAGTGAAGGTTCACTACTCCGTGAATCTAATTACATGTGAAATTAGAAATGAAAAGTTAATTGTGGGTTAAAGCAAGTTTAGTATCAAAAGCATTATCAAAAGCATTAAAAAAAGCATGAAAAGCATCCATTAGCATCTGTTTGAGATTTTTAGGTGAATAAAGCTTTGATGTAAATCTTAAATATATTGAGCTATGGTTTGCATGTATTGTGATTACTTTTATAGTAATGAACTACGAAACATTTATATTTATTGTGTTCTTGTAATACTGAGCTATGAGGAAAACTGACGTCTGGACACATTGTTTCATTGTTTTATGACACGTGTCTTTTGTATGGCAACCAACGTTGAGAGTTTTCCACTCAGGTAATGCGCATTTTCCTCTGAAGTTTATTGTGTTTGCAACACATGAGCTCAGTGTTTCCGCACTCTGTTTCCGTTTTGTGCTGAATCAATTTTTGTGAGTAGCCAAACGTAATGTTAGCTATTTTAACTACAGAATTACAACAATGATTTTGCCATCTGCACTGTTAGAAGAGCAGAACAGCAGCTGCCAGGGGACAGTATAAAAAAATGGAAGCTTGTTGCATTATTGGGTAGCACTTTATTTTATAAAGTGCAATCCATTATTGAGATAGTTTAATCTACCGGTTATTAAAAATAGATGTTTGAGGAGATAGCAGTACAGAGTTAATGTCTTCTCACCATGGTCGGATCCCTGAAGAACCTTAAAAGAAAACAGTCTTAGTGCTACGAATAAAGCCATCACCGCATTAGCAAAGCTTCCGTTCTCTCTCCACCAACAATAGACGCCCTTTCCTGGTTTGTTACAGAATTTCCTCCAAGGTCGCAGACTTCATTCTTTCCCTTCTTCAACGTTTGTGAAGGTAGCATATGTTTCTGAAGTACTGGTTTCTTGTGTTGCTGTAGAATTTTTTTTAAGTCCATTACCACATAACATTTTCAAAAAGCTAAGGCTCATGGGTGAATTCACACCAGGTGGTAAATAAACCTTTTAGGGCCGCATGATTTCAGTAATGAGGAAAAAGTGGACAGAATCACGGACTCCAGTCATACAAAAAAAATTTACTGTATGAGGCAGAATGACACAGAATTTGCCAAATTTTGAATTAATAAATCAAAAGGAGGCTAGTACACTTATGTGTACACATGGATTTGTGTCTGTAAATATTAAACCACATAAAGACAATTTAAGATAATTTAGTGTTTAACATTTCATATTAACATTATTATGTGTGTTTTTCTGGATAAAAGATGGGAGCTATTTTTTTCCAATAGAGATAAACATGGTCCGTTAATACTGACACGGCAAGAAAAAAAAATCTACTGACTGAACAAACATCTCAAGCTGTTTTCAGGGCAGTGTCTGATTCTGCTGTAGACCTGGATTGAGGTGTGTGTGTGTGTATGCATATTGTCAGACAGACAGGAAGACAGAGGTATAGATATATATGCTGGGACGGAAATGGGAGAATGTTGCCTGGCAGCCCCACATTCCTCCTAGACACTCACAGTCACGCTCCACAGGTCCTGGTAAAATACTCAAGAGTGATAAGTGAAACTCTGACACACATGGGCAGTGACTCACACTTAACAACTGGGTGGACAAACTGGCACTGTTCTGCTCTACAGCCTGTGCTGCCCTCAAACGTCATGCTTCTTGCTTGCACCAACGTGATAAATCGCTTAACTGTTCTGTAGTGTCCAAAGTCACCTGATATTAACTATGTGAGTGTAAGTCATTTAACATTTTGTTGTATGAATTATGGGTAAACATGTAGTCAAGATGAAGAGGACTACTTTTTTTTTTGTTTTGTTTTTTTGTGCTATTTAGCTCCGCTTGATGAATAAGACTAAAGGTCTTTGCACATAGAGTCTGAAATTTTCGTATGAGTATTGTGACGAGTGGGACGGGGCCGAGGGCCGTGGGACTCGAGACTGGTGGGTCGAGCAGGTGTCGCTCATCTCCAATCACTCCAACGGCCTCGCTCCTCATTCCCACGGCCCCGTCCCACTCGTCACAAGTATAATTTAATGCAATTAATATATGATATATAAATATAATAATATATATCATATAATATCATTTATAATGCATGCGAAAACGCAGAAAATCGAACCTGATCCAAAACATTTTATGACAGAAGTAAGTTTCGGAGGCAATGTGTTAACATGATTGACACAACATGAGGTTGAATTTATTTTTCAACGTGAAAATTTCGGAATTTTTTTTTGTGCAAAGACCTTAGCCCTTGACTATATAACGAATGCAAAAATGTCAAGATCTAGCAAATATAAGCTTAATTAATGTTACTTATTGCCACCAAATAAACCCAGTGCCCCCCAAAACTTTCAATTTTTGGGACTTTTGCTAAACTTGGACCATGGATTTGTTTATTGTTCCATGAGAGAATGATTAATAACTTAAGACTGTGATTCTTTCTCCGATAAGGAGAGGTCAGAGAGTTGCTTGGCCAAGGCTACACATGAGCTTAAATAAACTTGCTGTGTTGATCTGTTTATACCTTGACTGTTCATCTACAACACAAAGGTTGTACAGTTATAACGGGCCTAGCAAGAATATAGTGCCTCTTTTGTCAGGGTCTTGGCAAGGAGGAACTCAGGTGCAGACAGGAATCGGGTCACACACAGGATTTATTAATACAAAAAGGGAAAACAAAAACCCACGAGGGGGAAAACAGGACTAGGACAGATACAACAATAACTAAACAGGACTGATTAATCAAGATAAACAAAGACTCAAAACAGGAGAACACTAACTACAAATAACACTCACGGTTACACAGGATACAATATCTCAATCACAGGTGAGGAACACACAAATCAACAGAGGTACAATGAACCGACGAAAGACAATGCACACTAGGAGATCTAAATAGGGGAACTAATCAAGACACGACAGGTGTTACAGATAGGACAATCACGACACGACTAGGATAACAAGGGGGGCGGGGCAAGGGAACGAGACAACACAAGCACATGGCCCAAAGGCAAGGACATGTGCTTGTACACAAAACATGGGTCTGTCATGATCCTGCCTCAAGACTAGGAAAAATCAAGGACACGAGGGCAGAATCATGACAGAACCCCTCCCTTAAGGAGCGGCTTCCAGACGCTCCTCAAGGGAACATCAAACACGGGACATGACTGACATGACAGACTGGGACACAGACACAAACCAACAAGACATGACGAACAACAACAAGGGCAAACATGAATACACAACGGCAGGGTTGGGGTGACAAATCCAAAAAAACTAACAGGGAAGGGGAGGGGGCGGGACCACAAAGTTCATGGGGGACAGACCAGGGCGGGTGGGAGGGGTAGGAATCTTAGGAGGACAGGACGAAGGCTGACGACGGGGGGTACGGGCAGGTCTGGGTGGTGAGGGGCGGGGAGGGGTCTCGGGACAACTGACAGGGGACATGACAGGAGCAGACAAGGGACGCGGGGCAACACTTACGGGACGCGGGGCAAGACTTACGGGACGCGGGGAGACGACATCTACTGGACACGGGGGGACAACATCTACTGGACACGGGGGGACCACAGGACGCGGGGGACATTAACGGGACACGGGGCCACAACAGCAGGACACGGGGCCACAACAGCAGGACACGGGCCACAACAGCAGGACACGGGGCCACAACAGCAGGACACGGGGCCACAACAGCAGGACACGGGGCCACAACAGCAGGACACGGGGAGACAACAGCTGGACACTTGGGACTTCTGGGGACAGGGTCAGGGGACAAGAC
This sequence comes from Carassius auratus, assembly GCF_003368295.1. Taxonomy (NCBI): domain Eukaryota; kingdom Metazoa; phylum Chordata; class Actinopteri; order Cypriniformes; family Cyprinidae; genus Carassius; species Carassius auratus. The sequence continues at coordinate 38,456 of NW_020527103.1, read as the reverse complement.
AGGACTGACGGGGATTTCTAAAATTTGGACAAGACGGGACAAATAATCAGAAAAGGCTTTAGCAGCTAGGATAATTGGCATCTCCTTATGAGATGAGACCGACTGTACAAGAGTCTTTGCTGCAGAGTCGGCCGCGGCTCTCTCCTCCGCTCTCACGACTGCAGACTTGAATACGGCTTTCTTCTTTGCCGCCTCAGGCACGCCAGCGCTCACCGCTGCTGGCTCGGGCACGTTCACCGCCGCTGGCTCGGGCACGCCCACCGCTGCTGGCTCGGGCATGCCAGCGCTCACCGCTGCTGGCTCGGGCACGCTCACCGCTGCTGGCTCGGACACGCTCACCGCTGCTGGCTCGGGCATGCCAGCGCTCACCGCTGCTGGCTCGGGCACGCTCACCGCTGCTGGCTCGGGCACGCTCACCGCTGCTGGCTCGGGCACGCTCACCGCTGCTGGCTCGGGCACGCTCACCGCTGCTGGCTCGGGCACGCTCACCGCTGCTGGCTCGGGCACGCTCACCGCTGCTGGCTCGGGCACGCTCACCGCTGCTGGCTCGGGCACGCTCACCGCTGCTGGCTCGGGCACGCTCACCGCTGCTGGCTCGGGCACGCTCACCGCTGCTGGCTCGGGCACGCTCACCGCTGCTGGCTCGGGCACGCTCACCGCTGCTGGCTCGGGCACGCTCACCGCTGCTGGCTCGGGCACGCTCACCGCTGCTGGCTCGGACACGCCAGCTCTCTCCGCTGCTGGCTCGGACACGCCAGCTCTCTCCGCTGCTGGCTCGGACACGCCAGCTCTCTCCGCTGCTGGCTCGGACACGCCAGCTCTCTCCGCTGCTGGCACGGGCACGCCAGCGCTCACCGCTGCTGGCACGGGCACGCCAGCGCTCACCGCTGCTGGCACGGGCACGCCAGCGCTCACCGCTGCTGGCACGGGAGGAGACAGGGTCACAGGACCGGCAGGCCCCTTCTTCCTCCTCTTCCTCCTCGGGCGCGGTGCAGAGGCTACAGCTGGGTCAGAGGCGGGTTGGGGGAGTTTGGTCTCGGGCAGGGCAGCCTCGGACGCCGAAGACTCTGAAGCTGACTCCCATGAAAACCGTCTCCCTCGCTTGTTGGGGAGATTTAAGGTAGTGGGAGGTGCCTCAGGATCTTGGGAGGGACCTAACTGATCCCCCAGGGTTGCCACGGCCAGGACACGACCCTCCGGGATCGCCGGCAGCTGGGTAGGTGGGGGGGACCTCTGTGGCTCCTCCTGGGAGATGCTCTCCCACAGCCGGGCATAATTCCGAAGGATCCACTCCCCCTCGGGCGAGTCTGGGAGGGTGACCCCCTTCCTGTCGGTGGAGGAGAACATCCAACATTGTCGACGGAACTCCAACAAGTGTTGGAGCTCGGGGGACCTCCTGCCTGCTGAGTTCCTTTTTGGTCGGTTCATTCTGTCAGGGTCTTGGCAAGGAGGAACTCAGGTGCAGACAGGAATTGGGTCACACACAGGATTTATTAATACAAAAAGGGAAAACAAAAACCCACGAGGGGGAAAACAGGACTAGGGCAGATACAACAATAACTAAACAAGACTGATTAATCAAGATAAACAAAGACTCAAAACAGGAGAACACGAACTACAAATAACACTCACGGTTACACAGGATACAATATCTCAATCACAGGTGAGGAACACACAAATCACATCAGAGGTACAATGAACCGACGAAAGACAACGCACACTAGGAGATCTAAATAGGGGAACTAATCAAGACACGACAGGTGTTACAGATAGGACAATCACAACACGACTAGGATAACAAGGGGGGCGGGGCAAGGGAACGAGACAACACAAGCACATGGCCCAAAGGCAAGGCCATGTGCTTGTACACAAAACATGGGTCTGTCATGATCCTGCCTCAAGACTAGGAAAAATCAAGGACACGAGGGCAGAATCATGACATCTTTATGAGAGAATTATTCCCATAGTGCTTTGTCAAAAATTTCCAAAAATGTAAATTACATTTTGTGAAGAATATTGAAATCATTATTTAATGGAAAAATTACCCTTCTTCCCATATTCAAATATTTATTCAAATATGCTGCATCAAGTAAGGTTTCACATCAAAACTGCACAATGGTATTGGTTTTAATGTGTCATAAGGCTGATTAGAATTTAATATACGGAAAAGCTAACGAGATTCCATCAATATTTTCAGTCAATAATTACTTTATTCACTAAAAGTTTACATATTGTGTGTTCAACAAGTAATTCCCTAAATAGTTAGCTTTGGCAACCCAACTAACTTGACATTTACAGAAGAAACCACTATAATATTATTCCTGGCCAGTCTGGGTCATGAATCCTGATTTTTTTTGATAGTTGAACTTGATCGCAGAAACTGTTTAAAGGCAGAGCCGTGTCGATATGTGCAAAAGACTGTAATGAGAAAAAAATAAAATAATTCTAGTATGTGTGTCTGCATGCATGTATTTAGAGAGAGAAGATGGCTGGGGTATTAACTAACCTCATGCACACAGAGGCCATTGTGTGCTCTCGATTTGGTGGCTAACCTAATCTGACGGCCCGGTTTAGAATAGGCCTGCAGGGAACCAAATGTTTAAGGTAGAAATTTACTAGGCTATGTTGTTTCTTCATCCTGTGCTAGTCCGACTGTCTGGACAGAGATGTTGAAGCCACCCCTCCACTCCCCCCAGTCTCCATAAACGTCAGTCTCTTCAATCCCACTTCCACTGCAGTAAATGTAAAAGCTGTGAAGTTCACAGAAGTTGGCAGCTATTTCCTCAACATTGTTTTATTTGACTGTAGTGACGTGAGAACCAGCTGGATGTGTCATTCAGAGTTATAATACTGTTGAGATATATGTTGTTTTGGGCGATTGATATTGAAACAATGAATTGACAAGTGGAATTTGCTCACATTTGTTTTCTTCAAAGGGATGGATATGTTTTGACTGATCCTGTGATTTCCACTTCGCAGGGTACTTACAGTGTGTTCGAATTGAACAAACATCTGAAGCGATGAGAGAGACACACAAAATATGCAGAGCTGGGGGTCGCGAGGACTGGAATTGAGAACCACTGGGATAGTGCACTGACTAATGTCAGAGAATTGAACCTTGTAAAGTGCTATCAAAGAATTTATTCAAATTATCCAATCAAAATAGGTTGATTAGACACCTACAGTACAACACCCTGGTTTCATATGACTATCATGTAAAGCAAACAAAGTGAGTTCAGCTCTTCAGAAGTCAGAGCTGTATGAGGCTGTGATTATATCGCATCAGTACTAAAGCAGCTGAAGAAAGAACACTAGGGTGTCTTGTCACGAGTTCTCTTGCTCACAAGCTTTTTCTCTGCCTTTTATCTCACACCCAGTGTTGAGCTGAACGTGACCCCACAACAGACTGCCAGCTAAGCTTGATTAGAGGATTTCTTTCTCTTATCTGTAGACTCTGTAGGAAAAAGAGAGATGGCAGGAGACAGAGAATGTAAAGAAGTGTCTTGCAGTAATGTCCTTGTCAGGAACATTTCAGAGAGGCGACATAAGATTGGTTTCTGCATTACAGATCGGAGAGGGATATGTTTGGGAACAATCTGGAGAGGACAACTAGAGAGTTTCATCCTGAGTCAGAAGAGAAAGAACTTGTTATATATGTTAGCTTGATTATGAATGAAATCATAATTGGAATTCACGGCTGTGAGGTATGAACCATGCGGACCAACACACACGGATACTCCCACAGGGTCATCGTAGGCTGGAAGTACGTGCAGCTTGGGAGTCAGTGAAGGGGCAGACGGAACTTTCTCTTCCGGGAGTTTTCCTGGGACAGGAAAAGAGGTTCACAGGACGTAAGGAGCAGAGACTTTTGGAAGGAAGTGTTCATTTGAAACATGCTGCTTTGTCTTGTGCGTTTAAGCAAAATATTAAGGAGATGGAGAGCTGTTCCCATTCACAGTAGCTTTGTTTTTGCAGACAGAACTCAGAGCCTAAGAGCCATAACAAGCTGTTTTTGAACAATACCACTAGAGCCAATTCTTATCGCTACTTTTTTTTTTTTTTTTGGTACTTTGCCTGTTTTGGCCTGTGTATTTACTGTGTATTTACTGTGTATTTGGCCTGTGAGTGCAGATTCTGAGACAAAGACAAGTTATGCTGTTTTGCAACAATTTATTTTGTTTTGCAGCAACTATGAAAAAATCTAATACTGGGTTATCAATTATCTTATTTTTGCTTGTAAAATAAGGTTTAAAACAATGGTTAAAATGTTTATACATCTAATTAAACAAAATAAATATTCCTCAGAGAAAAAAAAGAATGAAACGAGAAACAACTATTTGCAGGTTTCTTATCATTAGTAATAGTAATAATAATGTTAAACATAATACTATTAGTGTGTGTGTATGTATGTGTATATATATATATATATATATATATATATATATATATATATATATATATATATATATATATATATATACTTCATATCATCAGCCCATGAGATCGACGATACACGATAACATCGTGCATGGGTGGAGCAAGCGAGAGACTCATTGTTCTTGTCATAGCATAACTACTTGGTGTTTTAAACTGCGCAGGTGCACGTGAGAGAGCCTATGGAATCACAAATAATCTAAAAAATATACTTTCAAACATACTGATAAACTAACATTAAATATAAAAATACTGTATTTAAAACAGCTATTTCATATATATTCGGACACAACTGTCAAATCGTGTGACAAATTTGCCACATCTGCGCACAGAAGTTATCAGTCTAAATGTCAACGGTGAAAATCAATAGTAGATTTCATTTAAAGTTCAACAGTTTAACACTCATATTGGACATAAACGAACATGTTAAATATAAAGTATTTAACTTTATATTTAGTTTAAGTTCATCTATTTGGAGTAAAGTTGAATTGAACTGATGCATCAGTCATACAGCGCTCCGGACCACGCGCCTTTTGACGAGACTGACGCACCGTCACAGAAACAAGAAGGAGATGCTTTCTAACATAAGGCTTCGTTCACAAACATCCAGACTCCAGACAAAGTAAGCATCATGCATCATATTTTGTTTTCCAAAAGAGCTTCTTGGCTCTCTGTAAGGCTAATGTTGCTAAAGCTACCATTGTCTCTCTGCCTGTTTTCAGTATTGCTGCCTTCACGTGCTACCACTGCAGTTGCATTTGCAATGTGAGGATCAGTAACACGGTAACCACCAGTTAAACCATAACCCCGGTGGTATGCCCGTGAGCATGAGCTCTTGCAGCACTGCACTCTTCTGAGAAGGGAGGGAGGCGGGAGCTCCAGTTCATTTTCATTTAAAAGGGACATACACATACACACTTTTTGGCTCATACCCTAAATGTGGCAATTTCAAGAAGCTATTAAAAATGATCTGTGGGGTTTTTTGAGATAAAACCTCACATACACACACTCTGGGGACATCAGAGAACAATTTAAAATATTGGATCAATGCATTCTATGGCACTTTTAAAGTAATTCTTTCATTTATTTGCCCACAGTGGTAAATGCCTTGAAACAGCTCTCCTAAATACTGAAGTATAATACTTAAAGTTTCATCTGATCTGTTCAGAGCCCACCTTGAAACCCAAATCCACTTTAGAGGACTTTGATCAGCTGATCAGCCTCCTGCTAGCTCTGTTTGACCGCTCATGTCATGTGTTAAGGAGAGCTTTGCACCCTGACTGGAAGTCTTTTATTTTGTTGGTAGCTCAGAGGCACAGTGATTCAAAGATAATCTCATCCTCCTCGGCTTGGCACATACAATCTGCTCTACGCTCTCTCATTTTTCCAAAACATGCTCCCTAACTCCTTGTTTGTGTCCCACATGTGGGAATGTGTATGAGAGAGCGATGATCTGTGGATATCTCCTACCTCGATCACGCGTCATCTCATCTGTGTGTCAGTGATTATACTGTAACTGTGTTGGTGCTGTGGGGACTCAACAGGTGCGAGAAACGAACAGCCACCCAGTGTGGGTCCCGTCCCAAGAGGTGACTGCTAAGGGGGTCTCTGTTATGTCTACATAGTTTAGTGTGATGACTGGCTCTGTTTGCAGTGTTGTAACAGATGTGTTTTGTTACAATGGGACTCATAAAGCAACAGTTTTGCGAAAGGATTAATTCTGCGATTATGTATATTTGTGTGAAAAGAGGCATGAGCATGAAGAGGGTTTCATTTCCATTGGAAAGGACACGGGCAGCACTAACACTGGCAGGGGTTGTAAGGACAGCTAGATATACTTAAAGAGCCAGTAAGATGAAAATTCTAAGCTTCCTATCACTGTTTATAAGTCCTGTACATTAGGTTTAAATCCATCCAAGGTTAAAAAACATTGTCATTTTGTCAAAATATCATTTTAAAATTACCTCAATTCTCAGAGATCCCCAAACGGTTCGCGCTAAGCTGTTCAAAAGATTCAGTTTCCTTAAACCCCACCTTTCGGTAGCATACTGTGTTCTGATTGGTCAACTAACATAGTCAGGTTTGATTGGTTGTTCCGCACACACCTCCACGGTAAACTATGCGTTAGCATCTGTTTGGGGTGAATTATGTCTTATTCCTCTCATCGCGAAGCAAACAGTAAAATAAAAAACTTGAACAGTCTCTACTTTTTCTTCTGTGTGGGTGTATTCAAGCTGCGCGCTTCAGTTTGAATCTGAATAGAGTGTTCAGCGCGGGGGCGTGGTCACGAAGGGAGACATGAAAAACAGACATCACGTTGTTTTCACATGGATTACTTTATCACAGAATATCTGTCTTCGGCAGCACTTGTTTAGTTTTAAAGTAGACATGTCAAACTTTCTATAGATATCTCTCTCATGTCTCTTCGTTGAGTATTCACGGAGTTACACTTCATTTTAATGACGTGTTTGTACATGACGATCAGCGCAGACAGGCTGCAGACAGCACACATACTGATAAGACGCTCGGGAGAAAACAGACACATAACTTCATAATCAGATTATTATGCAAAGTGCTCCTAGTGACGTACATAGAGATGGGCAAAAGATTTGAAATCTATAACGACTCGTTTCAGCGATTCAGAGTCGACTCCTTACTTTAGAAGCCAATAACTTTATAAATCGTGTACTTTTTGGTTTAATTACTTTGCACATTGTTTACACTGATGGACTTTTTGATTTCCCATCTGTGTGGCTCTGTAATAATTGAAACAATAGGACTTATAGTGCCAGTTATTAAAACCCATCCCAAATTTAAAAGTTAAATGGCAAGAGGCCATTTAAAATCTTCAAGGGATTTATATGTTCAGAATTGTGGGTGTGAAGTACTGAGATGGGAACTTTTGAGTTAATCATAAATGTAAGGAAACAGACAGCGTGAGAGCCTCAAATGGCATCTTTTGAAATTGAGGTCAGGATGATGTCATGCTCCTCATCTCTTTTATGAGACATTGACTTTATAGACAGTCTACAGCTGGAGAATTTAGGAGCTCTTCTTTTCTCTCCTCTCCTCTCCAACTTCCATTTTCCTCCTTTAGTGAATCTTAAGGATGAGCTTTTTTTAAAATATTTTATTCAAATATTTTGGCTCATAAAAAAACAAATATTTTGAAATGTGTTTATTACAATAACAATTAACGAGAAAGATATTTATTTTTTACACTTTATATACACCTGAGTTGGTCAATGTTTATCATGTTTATATTGTCTCACATCATGTTAATGTTGAGAAAAACATTGTTATATCCACATGCTCGGGTGAAAGTTGGCTCCTCAGTCTGATAACAGTAACAATGTGCGTTGACACAGACACAAAGATAGCGGTGTGCTAAGCAGAGTTTCTTACAGTGCTTTGTTTTCTGTTCTTAAACCACTCTCCCTCAAGGAAACTTAAAGGAAGCATATGTCTCAAGATTATTTCACAGTCAGATAAGCTCTGGGTACAGCTACACTTACAGTGATGGACGTAGTAAAATTTGAATAGTGTTTTTATTTTTTGAATAATAATGACACATTGAATATTCCAATTTGTGCACATTTATCAGTGAATCAAATAAAAACTTTCATGAACATCACAAGACACTAAAAATCAGCATTATTTACAGGAAAAATAATTATATTTTTCATTAAACAAGTGAAGTTCAAGGCCAACTAATGCAATTAAGTTACAAGAAATCTATAAATAGATTTATATATTTATATTTGTATAATTAAATTAAAATATTTAAATTTTTTAATACATGATTAATTTATGCATTTTTTTTAATATATTGAATATTTACATGCTTGTATATCCAATATTAACTATGGCGGACTTATTTTTATTCTTATTTTACAGAAGTGTATATAAACACTCACATATGTAATATATGTTTATGTATGTTTACATTTATGCATATGTACAGTAAGTGTGTGTTTGTGAAAATAATTATTTATAAAATAATAAATATTTTATTGATATAGTTTATTTTTTAATGAAATATTTTATGTTTACAAACAACATTAACGTAATAATCATGTGGGAAGAAGTATTTCTTAACCATATGTGATGAAAAAGGAAACATCTGTAATGTGCAGAAATTTCTTTGTTGTTGTTTTAGCGTTTGTTGTGAACCCATTTGTGTGGTAATTAGAGTTGGCAGTGGAGGCAACGTTTTGTGGTTTGGTCCTCAGGGGACGATTCCAATTAGACTGATGTCAAACACTGGTCAGATAAAAGCTTCTTCTTGTAATGTTTTCTAATAACCATTTGTGCAAAGAGATGAGAATTACACCTTTCATTTTGCTTTAATTTCTCCTTCTGAAATGCAGGCTCAGCTTGGATCAGTGCACTTTAAGGTTGAGTTATTATGCGAGGACGTGCCCCCGGCTGTTTCTCGCACCCGCGCACACATACAAACGCGTGCGGTTGTGCACGAATTCTACTCATCTTTCTCTCGCTCCGCTCTCAGCCCGACTCTCTACGTCCCAGCTGGAGCCTCATGACCTTTGACCCATGCGCTATCTTGCACTCAGCCGGCTTGTTTTTCTTGGCCATTCCCAGAGCGTTAGGTAGCCAAAAGTGATGAAAATAGAGTGCAAGCGGGACCATGATGGTGTGCGCTGTCTGGAGGATGTTTGTGTGTGTGGGAGGGAGGGAGCGTGTCTGTGCCTGCAAGCAATATGCTCAAGCTTCTTGTAAGTTTTATTATGGATGCATATGGGTGTGCAGGAAGTGCTGTACCACTCTGATAATTTATGACCCGTGTTCCACAAGGGAGAGACTTAATTATCTGCTGAGTGTGTGGTGTAAACCATCGTGGTTTGCTTTGATCCCATTCGTCCGTGTCCAGAGGTTGTGACTAGGCTGGTGCTTAGTCTTAGACATCGAGGCTGTAACAGTTACATCCGGACCGCAGGGATTCGCCGACAGCTTTATTTCAGTTTGTGTGCCCCTGCTGAGCTCCTCGGAAGTCCTTTCACAACATCAACAGGGCACCCCTGAGGTAACAGGTGCTTTCCAAGTTAGAATTTCCCCCCACATCCCCCATTTGGAGCATATAAGAGGTGCATGTGTGAGGAGTTGGGGATTGATTGGACAATGGTGGGGGCTTTGGGGGCTAAATGTTCAGATCTAATTGTAATTTATAGCCAGAGAGATAATGACTTCAGTTACTCTTTAATATCGACTGAGTGTAGAGGGAGAGAGTGATTTAACTGCTCAAAGGTTGTGCGTTGAAAGCCCAGGGGATTTCATTCAGTTTTCAGTATCAGACGTTTCTCCTAAAAATAGACATAAATGAATCAATAGCTCACATACAGTAAGAATATAGAACTTGATAAAATTGTAAAAAAGGATCAGGGCACTTTATTACTTCTATTTGGCCTGCCTGTTGTTGAAACAAGACAAAAACAAAATCATGTCATAAAACGTAAAAATATTAATATAATTTAAATAATAAAAAATAAAAATCAAAGTAAATCATAAGATAAACTCGTTTAAAATATGAAATACATTTAAATGAATGTAAAATAAAATAATGTAAAATTAAAATAATATAAAACAAAATTCCATTTGAATGTAAAATATAAATAAAATAAAGTATCAAATTAAAACGGAACAAAATATCAAGTTAAAAAATAAAATAACATGACATTTTATAACATTTTATTATTCATGTCCATCCAGTGGAGATTGTCCAACCTCTAGAGGTGATTTCTGAGATTAATGAGGTCTTTGCTCAGAAGAAAATTCTTGGGATTTAATTTAAAGTCTTTGCTATTGCTGAGAAACAGCTGAGATATTAAAGAGTTCTATTTGTTTTGTTATCCTCAGGAACCGTAACCTGCTTGGAATGTGGTCTGAATCAACTGTGGCTAGATTTCTCTCTCTGTACCATCTCTGATTCCATAACTCTCTCTGTAACTCCTTTCTGGTATAAGATAGCTCAAATAAATTATGCCCTGTTCCACCATCAGTGTGTACATTAACACTGAGCTTTAGTAGTGTAAAAAGGAATGTCTTATTGTTTGACGTTGTTTCAAGAGATCTTTCATCTCTTCATCTGTCTCTCTCTCTCCTTTTCTCTTTCCTCCATTAATCTATGTCCTCCAGTTAATGTTCCCCAGGGTCCTGATCATTGATTCAGGTTCACACATCTCTGTTGGGACCCTTACTGGGATTTTAACCCTTAAAATCTTGGGTTGCATTGATGTGCTATTTCATGTGATGATCGATAAGCTTGGTTTCCTTTGAATAAATCCAGAATAAACAAACATCACTTCTAGTTCCACACTCACAAAGGTCTTGATCGGTCAATGCAATGTAAATCAGGTTAAGTTAAATATAATGCGCCCTTACAAAAGCAAAATCCAGTTATTGTTCGACTGAGAGCAATATGTCACTTTAACCTTGGATGTTGCCGGCTTACACATGTTGTCAGCTATCAATTGGCCAGCATTTATTGTGATTTCTGTGCTCATAAAAGTGTGCATGAGTCACCTTCTACAATCTGCTGTGTGTGTTCACACTGGCCTAATTCAATATGGCTCCCATTAGACAGATTGGTGAGGTTCTGCTCAAATGTTTTTCAAGGCTTTAACACTAAGCAGACTCTCAGGAGGGTTGCTTTCTCTCTCCCTCCCCCCGTTTCAGCCTGCTAATCACCTTTTTTCTCCTATTTTCCCCCTTCATTCCTTTTTTCTCTATTTCTTTCCTGCTTTCTCTCTAGATTTGCATTGTATAAGTGAATTTTGAACAGCATTTTTGCCTGTGACCTTTCTCTCAACTTTGTTAAAGTATGGATTCATTCACCCTCTTTGTTATTTAACTTCCTTGACTGTACAACCAACAAGAACACCAATAAAAATTAAATCAGCTTTATGGTTGGGCTATATATATTAAATATTAATATATAATAAAAAATAATAAACATTGTGAATATAAGAATTGTTAATATCAGAAAAAAACATTAGAGTTGATAAGTTCAATTCATTTCCATGAATCAATTCATTCCGTCCATTTCAGCAAATCGCTACCAATGTTAATTTGCATAATCAATTGAAAATTTTCATCAAAGTCCCTTTGTGGCATTTTCTATGTATTGCTATGTTTTAGTAATATTTCAATATTTGCATTTATTTCTGTGTATTGTTAAATTGGTATCTATAAATTAACAATATTTATTTACAAAATATTTCTAAGTTTTTGACAGTTTTTTGTTTTGTTTTAATATTTAAATGAATATATACAGTAATATATAAATTAATTTATAAATATTTATTAGATTTTTCTGAATATCATCAAGGGCCTGAAACATTTTGAGATAAAATGTTTCCTTACATTGAATCAACCCTAAAGATTTATGTGTTTTATTATATTGGTACATATAAATTTATATACATAATATTTGTAATTAAATATATATTTTTGATATAAATATATAAGTTTTTGCTATGTTTTTTGTTCTATTCTATTCTATTACTATATATAGTCTGATTTATATTTTATACTGTATAAAACTTGATTTTTATATTATTTATGAATTAGTTTATTCATAAATTAATTCGCCTAATAGTTAGAGAGTCAGACTTGTAACCCACTGTTCACTGCTTACTTTGTGTTTGCACAAATTCTGAGTATGGGATGTCATACTTGGCTACACGTCACGTCATTTTCACTTCACTTTTCAATGATTCTTTATCGTTAAGATGGTCTGTGCAGTACGTCTGTTGTAAGCCCACATCAAAGGGCATTTCGCAAAAGCAGGGTTCTAGTTGTGAAATTGTGCTGGACTTTATATTTACACGTATTAAAGTAATTTCTGTCACAGTCAAGGAGCAGAGAAACAACCCACAATGCTTGGAAACCTCTTACACACATTTGCAACTCAAAGACCGGCCCTTGAACTGACCTCATAGGTTACAGTAGGTGGTCCCATGACTTCTGGAAACTTGAAGTTGTGTTGATGTAGTAGAAAACCGAGAGGAATGCAAGGAATGAAGTGGGTCTGAATCTCAAAAAGTTGGTCGGTAGACATTATTCTTTTCTGTGGTGAAACTATGGGAACAAAGTCAAGGGATGTGGTTTTAAATGATTTCCATCTTTTATGGAGCTGGGGTGGTGATAAGACCTGAGTCATTAGCTACATGAGATAGGAAAATGATGTAGAATCGGCCTGCTCTCTCTGGGTTCGGGTAATTGATTTCAGTCCTCACATGTTTGTTTTTTTCTTCTTATGGAGCTTAGATTTGACTGTTTCTTAAGTATTTTTTCCCTAGATTCAGTCACATGTGGGGAATAGTTCTTGTTAGCATTTTCTTTAACTTTCTCAAGTACGATTGAAACATATGGCTCTAACTGTTCCAGTTTGGGCTTAACAGGTCATGTTTCATGCTACGGAGCATTTTGTTTCATCCAAGTGATTTGACTCTTTGCGATCACTAAAAAGATCTGAATCATTCACTTACCCTTTCTGCAGGTTTCATCGCCGGTATGGTTTTGTTCTGTTGAATCATTCACTCAGCTGATGCAAAAAATAAACAGATTTCCCGGAGTTTTTTTTTTGTCCTCGGAAAGTGCATTTTAAGCATTTTCTCCACAAATTATACAAAATAAAACTATAATTTTTTCCTCCATTTTCCCCTCCAATCTTTAGGCATGACGTTTAGCAAGTTATAGGAAAACGTCCTCAGTAATAGCATAAATGATATAATTAATATATGTTACATTTTTACCTGTTCGTAATTTGTTTGCATGCTTTCAGTCCTTGTTTTGTACATAACTGACTCATGCACTGACCAAATAGCACGAGGTCAAGATCCATGCTCTGATCAGATGCCTTAGCCTTTGTCACCGTCATTGTGTTCCCATAATCCTCTCTTATGAATGTGACTTGCCTGGTCTCTCTACTTTTAACTTTTCACACAGTTTTAATTTGCAACGCTTGAATTGAGCGCAATCTCATGACCTCCATGATCCGTATGTGTCCTGTCTGATCAACACAACCACTGAACTCACATGACACTGAAATTAGTTTGATGTTTCACCCCAAACTTACAAAGCAAGCATGTGTTTGTATATGGAGATGAAGCCAACGTGTAACAGCTTTCGACAGTTTAATGAGGTCACGCTGAGCCCCTGACCCTCTGACTAAAGCAAGTGACATCATGCCTCAGGATATCCCCCTTCCTAATTGAATTTATTTGCTCCTATGAAAAGAGATGAGTGGAGGCCACAGAAGTTTGTGCATGAGTTGTATTTAAAGATAACAGGTGGTCTCTCATTGTCTGGCTATGTGGCATGTGCCGCAGTCCAAATGAACAGCTCATTTCAGATGGAGTGAAAGGATTGGGTTTGCAGCTTAGCAGTCAGGGGTCAGGGGTCGAGGTGCTGGCTGACAAAGAACTGGGCGACATCTTCATAACCTATGACCTTGACCATTAAAAGCTGCATGGGTCGTGACCCAAGAATGACCAGAGGCTGTGTGTACCTCTGCAGGAGGTGCATTTAGACACGGCAGGATATGTCAGCTAATTTAATAGTCCCTCCCTTTTAAAAAACTACATTAAATTCAAAAAATTTGTGAAATCAAAATGTACACTTTACATGAATGATTTATTAGTGCATGTTATTCAAATAAAAAAAGTTTGTCTTCATAAACTTTTCTTAAAATAAAAATCTTACCTCATTGAAAGTTTGGGGTTGGTAAGCTTTGTAAAAATATTTTTAAAGAGGTATTTTATGCTCACCAGGGCTTCAGTAACATTATGAAATATTATTAGAATTTAAAATAAATCAATATTTATTTGAATATCTTTTAAAATTATTTTTTTTTTCTTTGATGACAATTTTCAGCATCATTACTCCAGTCTTGGGTGTAACATGATCCTTTAGAAATCCTTCTCATATGCTGATTTGGTTCTCAATAAACATTATTATCAATGTTGAAAATAGTTGTTATGGTTAATATTTGTGTGAAAATAATTTCTTGTAGATTTTTTGATGAATAGAAATGTCAAAAGAATATAATTTATTTGAAATAGAAATGTTTTGTAACATAGTATGTCTTTACTGTCACTTTTGATCAATTTAATGTATTATTGCAGAGTAAAAAACAAACAACCAAAGAAACAAGCAAAAAAAAAAAAAAAACTACTTACCCAAAAATTTGATTGGTAGGTTAATCAGCCATTCTTTTTGCACACTCATATTCAGTCTGACTCCATTCTGGTATTTATGAAAATGTTTAGCTCTCAAAGTATAAAATGAATTCCACTTATGTTTTTTTTTTTTTTCTTGTTGAATATTCTCTCATCGTTTAGAATTACATAGCTAAAGTACAGTAAATCAGGTCACAAATGGCAATTCACATGGACAGTTACAAAGACAGAATAATGTGATTATAGAATTCAGTTTTGTGATGTTCAACCCCTATTTTTCATGTTTGAGGATGTATGTTGAAATCTAAACCATGTCTTATCAACTGTTAGTCAGCAATGGTTGAAAATTACGAGAGGAAAAGGAGGACGCTGCCATAATCAATTCCAAATGTGACCGTCAGCATACTTCCTCTCACAAAGTGGCTGTATGCTTTACAGATACTTGTATGTAATTTGTAAACTTACAGATGAATATGTCTCCCATCATGATGCTGGCGATTTACTCTGTGGAAGAAATTATTTATAACATTTACAAATCTTGCTGTTATAGTTCGAGAGTCTGGAAACTCGAGGTCACCGACTTCCAGAACACACTATTCTGCCATTAAACGTTCTGGACCGGGACAGTCCAGAACGTTCACTAAACTGGCAACAGATGAGAGCAGACAGATTCCAACCACTTCTCTTCCTCAATGGGTCTATGTCTCAACAACTGCTAACCGCAATGGCTAACTCCACTCAGCGCTGTTTGTGTAACATGCTGCACCTTTAAGAAGATTAAAAGTCAATCTTTGGATTTTATTTATTACCTCTTTTTAAATGGAGAGTTGATCTAAAAATCCTCATTTACTCACTCTCATATTGTTCCAAACCTGTATGGCTTTATATTTTTTCTGTAGAACACAAAAACAAATATTTTTGTCTATGCAATAAAAGTCAGCGGGGTCCAGTCTTATTTGTTCATTGACTTTCATTGTATGGACAAAAACAGTTCAAAATATCATCTTTTGTGTTCTACTGAAGAAAAGAAAGTCATTCAGATTTGAAACGATATGAGGGTGATCAAATGATGACAGAATTGAACTGTCCCTTTAAGAGGAATCATGTCATGGCACAGAGGGTAACGCATTAGCTCTCTACAGTCCAAAAATAAGTCTTACAGATACTGCAACTGACATCTCTGCAACTTTTCATTTCTTCTCTTGGGGTTCTGAATGATTTACCTGTGGCCTGCATACCTTAATAACTCAATAAGCTAAAAGACTCCCGGTGTGCTGTGCATTCAAGTCAAAGTGATACCGTATGGAGCACACGTTCATGTTTTGGGGGAGACCACCATTTGTCTGCCCATGTTTATGGGGCTTTGACAGATCATGCTTATCCACTGAACTCCCCCAGACCGGAGAGGCTGTCCCTACCATTCCTCTCTAACTCAACCCATCCTCCCTCATCTGAAATAGCTGTCATGAGGCGGCGTATGACTGAGCTGCTGCTGTCACTGTGGCGACTGTATTCAAAAGCATTGTAGATTATATATTAGGGTAAGTTTATGCTGCACTAATGTTGTTTGGGTTTGTGGGCGGCTGCGTAATCAAGATCACACTATCTTAGAGGAGACAGCGAGAGGGGAAGTTGCCATGAAGCCATGTTTCTTCCATTCTTTCCTCCCCACCCCCCACCCTCATCCTCGTTCCCTATTCCTTTGGGCTGGGATCGTTTACCGTGAGATGTGAAGCTCAAGCCATTCGAGGTCAGGGGTTGGGGATGCATGGAAGGAGAAGGCAGCATTTCCAGAGGTAATATCAATAAATCAGTGGGTAATTAAATTATGGGTAGGAAATGACATAAACAATGTGCTTCAAGTATAAGCAATGGTAGAACTGCCCTCCTGGTTCTACCTTGGTAGAATATGTTTTTACAGTAGAGCATTGTTTACAGTGTCATTAAGACTTTATATTAAACAGTGAGTGCTATAACCCTAAAATCACAGGGCACTGATTGGTTGATAAGAATGTTGTTGCATGAACATATCTTGTTTGGGTAAATTATGCTAGTTTACCTCGTTTACCTCGCTAGTTTACCTCGCTTGTCAGCCTGGTAAAGCTACCATTTGGTTTTTTGGTCACTGACATGATGGGTTTTATCTGCATCTTTTAATATGTTCATACAATGACTTGAATACACATAAAACAGGTTTTACATTTCTGTATTAAAATTCATTTTGTTATTTTTTTAAGCACAAACCAAAACATTTCAGGGTGAAACTGACTTTATGATGTCTTGATGTCATTCAAAGAATAATAATTTTTTTTAATATTTTTTTTACAAAGCTTAAAATAACAGCATTTATTTGAATTAGGAATATTTTGTAACATTATAAATGTCTTTTTTTCCTCACAGTCACTTTTGATCAATTTAATATGTCCATGCTGAAAAAAAAAAGACTGGCCCACTACATTTGAACGGTAGAGTGAAATGTTCTAAGAAAGTATTTTGTTTTTCTTGGACATTCCTATTTGTCACTGACCCTGTCATAAAATAATTTTCCTTATGTATCCTTATACAGTAGATTAAATATTTTCCTTGACATGCTCATCTCTCATAAATGGTAATGACATTCTGGATTTAAAAAAAAAAATGGATATAATGAGTGTGCATGTGTAGATGAGTTACTGTCCTTGGCCAGACCTGATGAGGAACTCTGGCCAGATCTGAGAGAACTTAAGCACTCAATGCTCTCTCACATTCATTAGAGGCCTAGCAGGGATAATAATCAGAGTGCATTTAACGGGATTGGTCCCCAGGCTCCATCAGAGCAATCACATGAATCCACTTTACAATGCCTGGAAGAGTAAGGTGGATGTGTTTCGGCTGCATTTTAGGATACACATAAACAATTCATACAGAAGAAGAGTTACCATATAAGAGAAAAATCAAACAGTTTCTTCAAATGCATTCCGACTTTGCCAGAGATTTGGAAATAGGCAGAAAGATGTCTTCCAAAATACCCTCTGATGTCCATTGAGCACATTATCCCCGCATGTGAATGTTTCCAAACCTCAGTTGCCAAAAGAAAGAATTATGTATAACATATTTGTGCTTTATATACGTCTGCCATTAAATACAAATTGGAAGCCACCAACAAGCATTGCGTTAACTTCAAAAGCATACACAAGTCTGGAACGAAGACTAAGGCCAGATCCCACAAACTTGTAAAAGGGAAGTAAGACTCTTGTAGCATCTTACAATATTGTTGGGAGGAAAGACATCCACACTGTACCCTTCCATCATTGTAAGACCACTAAAAACCAGCCTTTTATATTCTCTGTAGTGATGCATAGCTCAGGACCTCGGAGTGAGATGCTCTTGCCCATAAATCTTCTTAAAGGTGCAGCATGTTACACAAACAGCGCTGAGTGGAGTTAGCCATTGCGGTTAGCAGTTGTTGAGACATAGACCCATTGAGGAAGAGAAGTGGTTGGAATCTGTCTGCTCTGTTGCCAGTTTAGTGAATGTTCTGGACTGTCCCGGTCCAGAACGTTTAATGGCAGAATAGTGTGTTCTGGAAGTAATACATTTTCATTCATAAAACATTCTGGAAGCATTTCTCTTTCTCATTTAGTTTGGGTCTGGGCTTGCGCTATTGCATGGTTTTGATGTATTTTTTATGGATTTATTTCTCATATTTTAGAACTGGCATATGAGTGCGAGACTAACTTCCTCTTTGAACTGCCATTTGCCATAGTGTGGGAGGCATTGCTTCTGTCTGGCCTTTATAACATCATACTGTATCTCAGTAAAGGCTTGAAATTAAATAATAAGACTGTTCATGGTTAGTCTGGGGTGTGGTGGTTCATGATATATTGAAAAGGAAAGTTAATTTATGAGTCGATAGATGTAGTATTTTATTATTATTATTATTATTTTGAAATCATGTCCATGAAATGAATGTCAATTGACAAATTATTTGAAACATCATCTCTTTGGTGGTAAACGATATATTGAATAGGATGAATTAGAGTTTAGATTTATGAGCTGTATTGATCTTTGATGATCTGTCATCCATTATTCATGTTTCCAAGGGAGCGGGTTATTTTAAAATATTTAAATTCCCTAACCAATCTATATCAACAGAGTCCAGGCTCTTGGGGGAAAACACTTTAGATCTACAGTATATTGAATCCTTAAAATGTTGTAAATATTTTTATATATATTGATCTAAATATCAATAACATCTTAAATAATGTTATTGAAAAAACATTTAGCAAAGTAGTCCATTTTAAAATAACTTTGGTTAACGGAAGCAACTTTTTGAGATATAGATACATAGAATCTTGCTGTACATATGGCCTTATTTAGTATTATTTTCTCTTAAAACAATATTTTTTAAGAATGTTTCAAGTCTTTTGACCCTTCAGTGAAAGTGGGGTCCAATGTTATAATATTATTATTACAAATTATGATTTTTATCACTTTAAATAACTAAGTTGCTTGCTGTGCCTCAAAAAAGCATAGATCTGGATATAAAGGGATTAGATTTAAACTTCAAAATATACATGAGAGTGCTTGGAAATAGGCATGATTTCATCTTGAATCAAATGTACTGCCACTCACAGCCTCTCACCTCTTTAAAAAGGATCGGCAAAAAGGTCATGGTGAAGGAAAGGACATCCAGAGCTTAGCTCTCAATTAATCACGACCAAAGCATGCCTGCTTATCTTGATAGAGGCCTGAGACCTTGTAGTAATGGATTCTCTCAGTTTCTTTTACTTATTCTAACCCCTGTGATATTAAGAAGCAGATTCCATAGGGAACAAAATGAGAAATCGGACATTAACCAGGTGATCCTGAATGACAGATATCAAGGGTTGTGTGCATTAGCGCGAAACTCTGTAAGTTTGCTGAGAGATGAAAAAAATAACACAAATTTTCCTGTTGGACAAGCAGTGACCTGAAATTGATCTGTTGTATAGTCTGAAATTGTTTGTGTGTGTTTGGGTCAGTGGGTTCATAGTGCATTTGAAACTGATGTCTTGCCTTCAGTGAAAACACAGATAAATTACAGCATCAATCTCTTGACAGTGGATGCTAGCAAGAGATAAACTCAAAGATTAATAATTTAGACCACATGCTAGGGACTGTAAGGAATAGAAGAACAAACATTTATTGGTCTTGTAAAAATGCAGTTACCAAAACCCTCAGGCAATTTTGTTGTTGTTTGCTATATGAAATTACACATACATAAACATTTGTCAACTTGAAATAACTGAAAAAGCTACTAGAATTTATGAAGTTCAGGCAGTTTGATCCCAAAAGACATTTATAATGTAATGCAAGCCCACACCAATGGTATTTTATAGGTTTACATTAGAGCTTGTTTAATGCATGTTTAAAAAGTTTAAAAAGAAATCTAAATAGCACACAAATTCTGCTGATTGTTTTGTAGTAACTTTTTTTCCTTGTCTGGGATGTAATTTTTCCTCTCGAGGTCTTACTTTATAATTTGGAGTGCAATGGTGTGGCACCAGGCGAAAGAAGATATTGCACTGTGGTTGCGGAGATAAATTCAGTTATGTAGGTCATGATAAATGTAACTAATATGAACTAATGTGAAACTGCTGTTTCATGACTCATGATTTATGCCACCAGTTTTTAAGAGGTTTTAACGGAAAACATCTACCACATGATCATACAGTACATGCAACCCCTTCAATTCCAGATTTGCTCCTTTAATCAGAGTTGAGACATCTGCAATTCAAGAAAGCGATGAAATACAGCATATGGTGTTAAGTCCTATTTTCCGGAAGCATTTATCCCAAGAATAGTTTTTGGATAGGGAATGGATGAGTCTCAATGGCAGAGCACAGCTTCATCCAGACAGAATTATTGCAGTGCTTTCACACAAGTCTCTAGTTTAAGTGTAGAGTTCAGTAATATTAGAAAGACTAAGTGGTGGTTGAACGTTCTAGTTCCTTTTTTGGGCTGAGTGTGTCTCGACAATATTGATCAGCTGTGAAAGTTAGTGATTTGTTGCACGTGACGTTGAGAAACCCTCAGAGTCTGCCATTTAATTTATTGGTGAATAAGGGATGGTGTGATGCAGAGGGGAATTCTGCCTCTCGTCAGGACTGTCAGATTGATTGATGCCAGAATGGAAGATTATTGCACGTGTACAGAAATAGTGTCCGGCTTTAAAATTTGGATGCCCCACTTTCATTCTGCAAGCCTTCTTTTTATCTGTTGTGAAATGTACAAACTACTTATAGATGTTTGACTAATACTCAGATTAAATTATTAATTATTATTGAATTATTTGTTTATATTTATTTGTTTTATATTATTATTTTTGTATTTATTTACAGTTTTTAACTGTACTGTGTATTCGTTCCCTGCAAATAAGACCTCCACCCCTCAGCACCCAGAGGGCCTGAATCCTCATCGTGCTTTTTACCTGCACCATTTAACAAAAGAGGTTTCTTTAAACTGCTCTCATATCAGTTTGAGATTTGTGACCACCGACCTCCCAACCTCACAAACACACAGATTTTGTTCAACCCTCTGGACAACCCTCTTACCCCACACACCTGATCAAATCATCCACAGCGAGGCCTGGCTACCACAGCGTCCCGGGACAAATAATTATCACAGTTGCTTAATATATATATATATATATATATATATATATATATATATATATATATATATATATATATATATATATATATATACATACGGTATATATATATATATATATATATATATATATATATATATATTAATGTAAATCTATTTAAAAGGTAGTACAACACAACTGTATCTTCTCATATATAAATACTTTGTGCATTAAATAAATTATGTTGTTACTTTTCTATTTAAACAAATTAAACAGAGTACAACAAAAAATCTAAATAATCTGTATTTATATAAAAAAAGTGCATTATAGTTAAGAATATATGTTTTATATAATATAAAAACACACACACAAACACACACATTTTCATAATAACCAGAATTTTCAGGTACTGAGGTCTTAGATAAAATGTGCTTTTAAAAGCTGGCAACCAGACAGCACAATCATCATGCGGCTTTTATACTTCCTGTTTTCACAAAATATTATTATTGGAATGGATATAGGAGAAAAAAAACAAAAAAAATCAGGATCCATAAAGAAGAGTTCCCTGACCTTGCCATTTTGACCAGACGTCACATCCTCTGGATCGCATGAAAAAAAGAAAAGCTTTTCACAATCCTCATAAATGGCACGAAGCAACATTATGAAACTTCTTCCAGAGTTGACCGTATTAAATTGTTGCAGGCCCGGCAGAGTCAAAGTTCATTTCCCCTTGATGTTTTGCAAGGAGCCCTTTGTTGTTTACAGGCACTAGGGTCTACAGGCCTTGATGGAGTTGATGAATGGGAAGGTTGTAGACCACCAAAGAAATGTTGTTTACAGAGTGCGTCATGGTGGGACAGAGGTCACCACTTAAAGCGGAGTTGAGGGGTCATAACCTCAACCTTTCCGGTAGCAGGAGCCCTGTTGAATAAGAGTCCTGCACTGCTTCTCTCCTCTGTTTTTACCATGTCAGGACTGTAATGTGAATCAGCTGTACAGCTGCAGTTATATGGGCGTGACAATAAGAAGATTATCTTTGGTGGTTTGTGTGAAAATTTGGTTGTGGTTTCTTTTAACTGTATTATGAGTTCAAGTGATTTACTAGCTTCAAAATAGCATTTTTCATAAACCTTATTTCTGCATTTCATGGTTCTCTGGAATGCTTGATTCTGACTGGTCACTTGCTGCATTTAAGTCAAATATTTTCTGTATAATGACCATTAAATTATAATTGAATGTTTCACCAGGCAACCAAATAGTATGCCTCTTGTATCATTCTGCAGTTTTGCATTAGTCTTGTATCTAATGAAATAATGTCAACTCAAATTGATGTTTCATTCCAGTTATTTACTTATTTGATAAGTAGCTGCGGAGGATAACGCACAGTCAGTTATTATTGCAAAATGAACCCCTTCAGGGTGATACAAGGCCCCTGATCACCCTGTCTGAGTTTATATTGTAATAGTGAGTGTATATGATCCCTTAGTTGTTTTAGATATATTTTAACTGTGCATTAAACATCTGTAAGAATTCCTTTTGCTCACCAAGATGCATTTATTTGATTAAAAGTCTGGTTAAAAAATAATGTTTTCAATATTGTATGGCTGCATATGGTATGTATTTGATGAGTCTACGCTTCTGTCCTCACATAAATGTCATTATAAATTGGCCATAGCTCTTCCAGAATACAAGGCCAGATTTTTCCGTTTGTATCAGTTGTTGCGTCCTTCACCACAAGAAGCTAATGCTCAGTTACCCCCTCCACATTACTCCTTAGAGTCTCCATCTTTCAGAAAGAGTGGCCCTCTTTACATAGACAGTCACCCAGGCATTCAAGAGCAGGGAGAGTAGAGACACTTTTCATCCCTGCTGCTCTCTCTCTCCTTCTCTTTCTGCCTTCTCTTGTTTTCCCACTCCACTGTGAGAGATTGATGAGACAGGTGTGGCCAAGAACAGACCGGCTGGCAATAAATCCATGGTACAATCAGCTAGAAGACAGAGAGAAAGAAAATACAAAGAGATGGGGATTTTTGTCTGGAGTGTCTTGGTTATTTAATGGGACCATACTGAAGTCTCAGCATTATTGATTAATTATTTTAATGAAAACGTATTAAGATCTCTGAATCTGATCTTCTTGTATTCTCTGGTTTAGGACGTCAGGCGACCGTAATTCTGACAACGTTCTCTGTGTTTGTGCTCCACAGGTAAAAGCAGGCGATGCAGATGGTGGGTCATTTGGGGCCATTACATACTCTATTGGATCCGGGCCCACTAGTGCTCCACCCAGCCAGTTCACCATCAATAAGGAGACTGGACAGATCTGCACCAGTGTGGCTCTGGATCGAGATGAAGGACCAGACAGTTTTGACTTCACTGTGACTGCAACGGATGGGGTGAGGGAATGAGTTTGTACCTGCCTCTAATAGGAATATTCTCTGTTCAGAACAAATTAAGCTCAATCAACATTTGTGGCATAATGTAGACTGTGCAAGTGGAAGTGAATGGGACCAATTCTTGGAGACCAGAAATGTGAAGCCTATAATGTTATTAATTAAACATTAATTTGTTCGTTAAAATGTGTGTTTTTTTGAGCTGTGAAATTTTTCACATAGTTCATTGAAAGGTGTTTGGTGTAATGTTGTCATGGCAACGGAATTGTAAATATGCTAATAACTTATTTAAAACGTTTTTAAAATTAAAATCATGTCAACACTCATATTATTTGCTCATTGTTTACATCTTTTAGCTACACTTATGAAACCATGAGTGATTTAAAACATGATTTTAAAACATGAAATGTTCACTTAGCAACTAATTGCAATTGAAATAAATAAGGTAAAGGTGCAGTACTAAAATTACTAAAACTAAAATTGAAATAGAATTAAATGAAAGCTACAGTATATAAAATAAAAAAAACTAATAAAAGCGCCAATTCCACCACCAATCAAGCACATGGAAACTGCATAGCTTTATGAAACAAAACAAATTACATATGAAATAAATAAGACTGTTGCACAAAAAAAAAAAAAAAAAAATTAAATAAACTGACATTAACTCAGCTAGCTATTTAATTTAGAGAACTCCATCGTCCAAAGGCCTAGAATACTAACATTTAAATCTTACTTTCTTCATTTCAAACATTTATAAATTTAGGGATGCACTGACCTTAATTTTTTTCATGACAGAATCTAATACTGATTTTTATGTATTTTAGCAAAACAATAAATATGAATGAAAATATGCATGAAGAATATGTTGAGTTGCTTTATTAGCCTATATTTTGATCTATATTAGGCTATCATTTCAAAAGCCTGAAGCTAAAACATAATGGTCTGACTTTAGCTTTGTGAAATTAGGCTACAAAAAACATACCAAACAGCAGAAGGGCTGAATGAAAACGCAAATTCACTCTCTGTCAGCAGGTGGCGCTTAAGGAACAGCAGTGATGCATTGTTTCCTTTATCACCACCGAAAACACAATGCATTATACTGAGGCAAGATGAAAGGAAAATTCCATCTAAACTTTTTCTTAAGACAGTCAGAGATAAACTCATTCTCCGTAGACTGTGAACAGATGCAATTGCCGTCTGAAATTTTCTCTAAGATTAGCATTTTTATCAGTCTTTTATTTTGATAGTTTGATGGTAAATGCACTGCATGTTTCAGAGTGAAGTGCTGCATATCATGGGCTGCACTCTAACACATTATCCGCTTCACTCTGAAAACTGCAGCGCATTGGTTTTTTTTTATAATAAAAGCTATAATGTGATATCAATTATATTTTGATAATATAGTGCACCCCTAATTAAAATATTATAAAAAAACTCATTTAGTCACCCCTATGGATGGACAGCAGCCCTAGCATTTGCCTATTTCGCCAATGCGACGGGGCAGCCCTGATTGTTTGTTAGGGTCCAAAAGTGTGAGAACACCTGGAAAATTGCTGATCATTAATACATTTGATGCACTTTTTAAGTGTTTGAGAAACCTGTTCAATTTGGAAAATTATACACTCCAGTTTTGAGAGATGAAAGCCTTAAAACTCACTTCAGAAGCATTGGGTTGATTTAAAAAAAAAAACTCCATAAGTTCTATTGTTTAGCACCTAGATGCCCAATCACATGCCCTGCTCAATTCTGTCTTCTCTCAGTTGCCAGTTACAGCAATCATGAGCTCTCTAAATGAAAAGGCACTAAAACGCAGTGTCCCAGGGGCACATTGCTGTGCATATAAATACACACATACACACAATCATGCTATCTCCCTTTACAAGCTCCTAGCAGTGGCCGTCTTTGTTTCCCATTTCATTTATTAATGCAGCCATAAAATGCTGGCTCTGATTAGCAAACAGATCCACTACATTATATACTACAGCTCACTGGCCCCTCATGACCTGGAAAGGCAATTATATCCCACTGTGACATTTTCTACTGCATTATTAAACACACAAAATCATCCAGACAGATTAGACAGTAGTGTGACATTATCTAAACTCCTGTTGTTGTTATCATTAGTAATATGATATGATATTTTCCCGTAGGGAGGCCTTACATCCTCCGCCTCTGTGAAGGTATCACTGGTGGACATTAATGACAACAGACCTACATTCTACCCTGTGAACTACGCCGTCAGCTTGAGCACACAGAGCATGCCCGGGACCTCTGTTGTCAGGGTAACGGCTCACGACCCAGATGCTGGTGCAAATGGTAAAGTGACATATCACACTGTCCCTGATGGAGGATCCAGTTTCTTTACCCTCAACAAGGACACAGGTATTTCAGTTAAATCGATTTCAACTATTAATTTAGATATAGATAGATTTTTATTTTTGTTGGTTAAGTACATCAAGTTAAACTTAATGAAATTGAGAAATGCCGACTTTTCATGTAGCTGAAAAAGTTAATTTTTTGGTTTTATGTTTATATAGTTAACAGTTTATTTTAAGCATAATTTTATATTTAATATATTTTATTATTATTATTTTTAATGTAAGATTTTTTATTTTATCCATCCATCCATCCATCTATCTATATACATTTTACATTTAGGTAATAATTCACCCAAAAACGTACATTTTTGTGTGACTTTGAAAGGCCCTTATGACTTTCTTCAAGGAACAATAAATATATATTTTCTCAAATTCCAATAAACGGTTGTCAGCTTGAAAAAAGGCTGAGCAAATTTGCTCATCCGTATCCTCATGTGTAATTCTCACAGTCTTCGGGCTGTGTATATCTAATTTAATTCCATTCCCATTGCATTTTTCCCCCGTAAGGTGTGATCTCGCTGTCACGCTCACTGCATGGAAAGGCCAACTCTGTCATCGCCATGGTGATCACAGCACGGGACGGAGGCGGTCTCACAGCACCTGTCAATGCCAGAGTGAACATCAGCGTTGTGGCTGGATCAGTGGCACCTCCAGTGTTCGAGCAGGCGCAGTACTTCTTCACCGTCTCTGAGGACGTGCTCCGGGGGACCGAGGTTGGTGTAGTGAGGGCCAGCAGCAAGAATGGTTAGTTTCAGCTATTTCCATCTTACATCTTCTTGGAATTACCATTATATTGTCTAAAAATAATCTAAAATAAGTAGCCATGTGCAGCTGCATACTTTGACACAGCTCTGCTTACCTCAATGCTTTGTCTCTCTGAAGCATAAATTGGTGTCTGTGGGACAGTCAGGGGTGCTGAAAAGCCTGATGGGGAATATTTTCACTCTCGCTGAGCCAGTTGTGCAAATAGAGCAGCAGCTGCAGCGTGAACCCCATTAAACAGTCACATCCATCACATATTCCACATATTTCTCATGTTGCTGGAATTATTATTTGTTGATGTATATTTTCTGATAGTGCCGGCATATGTTGGGATGTTTAATGAAAAATGATGGGGAATTCTATAGGATGTACCTGTCTGTACTAGGGATGCACTGATATTACAATTCTGGCTGGTAGTGATAAGATGATAATGTGAAGCATGATTCATGAATGGCTGATAACTGATAAATTACCTGTATTTAAATTTGATAGTATTTTATCTAAATACATTTTAAATAAAACACTAAAAACACAGTACACGTAGCATGGGATTTTAACTAATATAATAAATAAAAAGAAAACAGATAGAATAAAACAAAATAAAAGAATAGAGCAAGCAAGTTAGAGGTCTTTACACATACACACACACATACATATACAATTGCATAATAAATGAAAATAAAATAGAATACAAAAAGATTAGAAAGGTAGTTAGATTTTTTAAAGAATAGAATTAGAATAGTGAGTGTTAAAAAAAATGATATAATAATATTATTAAAAAATTATATTTTTTTTTAAGAAATTTAGGCCTCACGCAATTATAATGTACAGTATGAAAGATGTATATTCATTTTGAGATTTGAAAAAGATTACATTTAATGGTGTTATTAAAGTATTTTTAACTTAACTTATAATTGGGCAACAAGTAAGGAATAATTGGGGAAATGTGAAAATAGTAGAAATAGGCATGCACAATTAAAAGGGGTTATATGATGCTTTTTTTAAAGATCATTATTTTGTGTATTTGGTGTAACAGAATTGTTGACATGCTTTAATGTTCAAAAACACATTATTTTTCAAATACTGTACATTATTGTAGGTCCTCTATGCCCCGCCTCTCTCATTTGTGTAATTTTCTACAAAGTCCCTCCTTCTGACAAGAGCAGTCTGCTCTGATTGGCCAGCTCACCCAGTGCATTGTGATTGGCCGAACTCCGCAAGCACTCATCAGAACTTTCCATAATCACAAGCTTCATCTTTCAAAATAAATGTGAAGATAGTTAATAATGTACTTAATTTTACCATCAGTTCGAGCTGAATGAGGAACAGAGCCGTGTGACAGATACAGTGATGAAGCTCATATGTGTTTGCAGTACACAAGCCACAGACGGTTAAAACAGCTGACTCCACTGTGTGAACATCTCTCTCTCGCACACACACAAGCGAAATGTGCAAAACTCCGCATTTGAACATTCAATAGCAAATGCTTAAATAGCAAAACATACTTACAGTAACTGATACAGAAGCGCCAGATTGTCATAGCAAAGTCAGTATTACCTCCTCTCCTATGAAACAGTCATCCATAAAATGTGTTGCTGTTCCTGTGTAAGTTATCTTAAAGATTTCTAAATAAATCTACTTTCGTAAGGCCTAATAAAGTGCCTTTACATTCGCCTAGATACACACATCATCTCCTGACATTGCTGCTTTAACACTATCTGCGTTACCATGCCTTCTTTCTTTGTGTGAACATTTGGGCCGCATTATGCAAATATTTCTACATAGTGACGTAGACATGTGGGGGCGTGTTTAAATGAGCCGTTTTAAGGGGGGCATGGCAGAGTCTTGACTTTGATAAAGAATATCTCTTTACAAATCTTTACAAATCTTAACTTTACAAATCTTATCCATGCACCAAGAGCTTGTAACAATTTTAAGAGAAAGAAAAAGTTGAAATCACATCATATGACCCCTTTAAGTAACCAGTAATATCTGATATTTATCCAATGTAATCTGATTTAATATTTTTTTAAAGAAATGTATACTATTTGATACTGCAAGAGTTTTACAATCCATTGTTACAAAAAGTTTATATTTCAAATAAGTGCATGTTTTTTTTAACTATTCATCAAGGAAACTTGAAAAATGTTTAGCAGTTTTCTCAAAATTACTAAGCAGAACAACTGTTTTCTACTTTTATATTAATAAGAAATGTTTCAAGAATGATTTCTGAAGAATCACATGACACTTAAAACTGGAGTAACGATGCTGAAAATCCAACACAAGAATGAATTACATTTTAAAATATATTAGAATAGAAAGCAGTTATTTTAAGTTATAACATTTCACAAGATGTTTGATCAAATAAATGCTGCCTTGATGAGCATAGTTAAAAAATAAAATTTTAATCAAAAAGTTGGATGTTTAAATCACTCAAAGGATGATCCATGAATCACCACCATTGTTTCCTTGAATTTCTGTAAGAAAACTGTCTTTGTAATAAATTTAGAAAGCAACTTTAGATTAAATCATCTGCTAAATAACTGCTTATATATCTTAGTTATCCCATCTCTTTCTTGCTCCAGGAGTCTTTAAGGATGTCACCTACACTATCTCTGCTGGGGATCCAGATGGTTATTTCATGGTTGATCCAGAAACTGGAGCGCTCAGAACAAGCCTTCCTCTGGACCATGAGTCACGACCCTTTTACAACTTGGAAATTCAAGCTCGCAGCGGTTCCCCTCCAGCTTTTGGAGAGACTCGCGTTCGAGTCACCATTGCAGATGTGAATGATAACGCCCCCATATTTTTCCCGTCATCGTCTGAGTCTCTGCTCCTAGCAGAAGCCACAAAAATGGGTACTGTGGTGTACCGCGTACAGGCGGAGGACCTCGACTCCGGCCCTAACGGACAGCTGAGCTTTGACCTGATGTCTGCCGGAGTGCAGCGCACATTTGGCGTGGAGCGTAGCAGTGGGGAAATCCGGCTAATTGGGAGTCTGTCGTATGACAGCATACCTCGCTATGACCTCCAAGTGATCGCAAAAGACAGTGGTGCACCTCAGCTCAGCGCTACGTTCAGCCTGGTGGTTCACATCCAGGCGGAGAACGGCCAGGGTCCTGTGTTTGACACAATGACCTACCGTGTGGAACTGAAGGAGAACACGCCACTCAACACAAACTTCTTACAGGTCCGGGCGCTCAATAGAGATCCCAATGGAAATGGAGGGTCGTCCAAAGGTTCCACATTATCTTCCACAATTGCATACCGGCTCCGGCCTGATGGGGACGCAGCAGGTTTTGGGATTGCCCCGGACAGTGGATGGCTGTTTGTTAAGAGTGCTTTAGACCGTGAGGCCAAGGATATTTACCTGTTGACTGTGCTCGCCACCTCTGGAAGCGGCCAGATGGGGAAGACCGGCAGCGCGACAGTGAGGGTTTCTGTCACAGATGAAAATGATAATTCTCCTCGTTTCTCTCAGGAGAGAGTGTTCTTGGCAGTGAGAGAGAACTTGCCTGCGGGAACTGGTTTCGGAAGGGTGTCTGCTACCGACCGCGACGCTGGCCTCAACAGCCGCCTTGCATACAGATTGCTCCACACGGACCGCTTCTTCCAAATCAATTCCCAGACTGGTGAGCTGGAACACAAACCTGCAAAAACATTTATTTATACATTTAGAACATTTTCTAGATGAGGGATTTTCAAGCTTTTTTACACATAATATGGTTCTTAAAAAGGCAGCTATATATTTTATGTATAAAGACCCATTAGTGTGAAAAATAGGTAAAATTGTGGAAACTTTAGATATTTTTTTTTCTTCTCACCATAAAAGTACTTTTAAATGTATTTTATCTGAAGAAAAACTAAACTTTGCCTATCAATAAACTAAAATAATTGTACGGAGCCCCACACATGACATACAGGGAAAAATATAAGGCTAAGTCATGTGCACGATTTACTAATTCATTCCCTCAATGTACTAAAACGAGCTCACGATTACTATTGCTTTCCCTCGATTTACTATTGCGTTCACTTGATTTATAAATTGTGGGCACATTTTAGTAAATTGAGGGAACGAATTAGTCAATTGTGCGCACAATTTATTTATTTTTTCTTGCATGGCATGCACGGGGCTCCATATAATTGAGATTATAATCTCCAACAGAAAATATTCCAGGTTTGGAAAACAGTTTTGTTTTGTTTTGTTTTGTTTTCATTCTGGGCATGGTTGAAAATCCCTCTCTAGACTCTTCATTAACTGTTATTTTAGAATTATTTATATACTGTATACTTTTAAAAGTATTTATGAATATTTTTTATTAGATTTTATTTTTATATTTTCAGTATTTTGTAATGTGCTTTTGGTCATTTTTTATTATTATCTTTTAATTTTTTTTACTTTTGTATTTCTATTTAGATTTCATTTATTTTTATTGCGGGTTTCATAATTAAAGTACTTAAACTTTATTTGTCCAAGACCAAATTTCTGATTTTCATAATTAAAAAAAAAAAATCTAATATTTATAGGTAATTTATTTCACTTTTTTTTTAAATAGTTTTAGTTGACAGTAACTTCACAGAAAATCATTTGCAAGCATTCTAGACTGAGTATTCTGACTAACTCAAACATTTCACTTGTAGGTGAAATCAGTACCAGAGCGGCTCTAGACCGTGAGCAACAGTCCAGTTATCAGCTCATTGTGGTGGTTCAGGACGGTGGTACCCCTCCACGTAGTGCCACCGGAACAGCCCATATCACAGTGCTGGATGAGAACGACAACGCACCAGCATTCAGCCACACACAGCCTGGCAGGGAGAATCTCATTCAGGCAAGAAACAGACTGGCACAGACTATATTTAAAGCTTTAAATCAGTGTGTCATAACATAGGTGCTTGTGTTTATTAAAGCGCAGTTCACACATCATAAAAACATCATTACATCTGTACATAATATCTTGCAAAAAATTTTTATGTGACCTTGGATTTGTTCCCGCTCTTGAAGTTGTTTGTATCAAGTATAAGCAGGCAGACTGTGTTGTTTAAAACTTGCTTGATGTTTTCCAGGTTCAGGAGGGTCTTCCTGCCGATTCTTTATTAGGAACTCTACACGCTAAAGACCCAGATGAGGGAGAGAATGGCACTATTTTCTACTCATTATCAGGTAAACAAAAAGCTAGAATATTTCATAAGTTTTGGGTCTTCTTATTGCCCGAGGATGTTATTGCAAAATGGTAAACCTGTAAAACTTAACATGTCCTTACAGTTGTCTTTGGGCCCAATGTGATGTATTGTACAGATAATTATACTACCATATTTGTCTATATTTATGCTTCCATTTGTCCTTGCTTTTTAAGGCTCTAGAGCGGAACGTTTCTCCTTGAACCCAAACACTGGAGAGCTGCGCTCCTCTTCCTCCCTGAGGCGAGCTGAAAAGGCAGAGTACAGCTTCACCGTCACTGCCATGGACCGTGGTGCTCCATCTCAGAGCTCTTCAGCTGCCTTACGTATACAGGTGAGACTATACAGGCACTTTTTAAATCATCACTTTCAATGTTGGAATCAAGGTAAGCATGTAAGACCCGTGATCTAGTGGTGATGCTACATGTTGGACTTTGGTGCTCATGCAGGAGATGCAGGTTTAAATCTGGCTTACGTCATGCCACTAGCTCCCTCTTCTTTATAATTTCTCCTTTTTAGAGTTTCTATAGTTAAAATCTAAAATGGAAAAAAATTCAAGCAAAGCCAATAGCTCACATTTAACCATATTTGTGTAGCATCAAGAAGCCATTAGTTTAGTTTAGTTTAGTTTAGTTTAGTTTATACTCCAACTTTTGACCAGAAACTGAGTGTAACTGAAGTCTTAAAAAATTAACAATGTTATTATATATTATAGTATTATATACAGTATTATTTATTATATATACTATTAAGGTCTTATTTATAAATATTTTAGAATTAGCTTTTTTTTTTTGTAATTTCATGTAATTTTAAGTAATTTTATGTGCTTTTGTCATTTTTATTTTATTTTATTTTATCTTTTCTGCCCGTGCAAAGCTTTCCGATAGGTGTTGTGTGTCGTTGCCAAGGCGCCTGTACTTTAGTTTTTTTAGCAGATTTTGGCTGGTTGCTTCAAGTCATAAGACTGCCCTTAATTAATTTTTTTAGTTAATCTGCCAAAATCTTGCTGCATGAGCACCAATATGGACAAGTCATCTTTCACTGTGCCAAACTATCATCATACTTACAGTCCCCTGAGCTGTGGCATCATTATTCAAGCAGGGAAATGAGCTGTGACCCAGAGGCCAGCTCCTGCCTATGCAAACACAAACACCTCAAAACTCCCAGAATTATTTCCTGTTCCAGAGGAACGGACTGTAACACAAAACCCTGTATTAATCCCAACACTCAGCATGGAACTGCGTGAATCAGAAATGTCAAACTATATCTTTGACAATAGGATAATTTCAACGGTTTTTCATTCCAACGTAAAAGAATCCGTTTTTTAAAGAGTTTGTTCTCTGCAGAATGATTCTTGCCAGTTCTGTTTTTTTTTAAGCTAAACATCTTTAGTGCTTTTACAGATGTGATTTCAAAAAAGGAGTTGGAGGCTAATTGTAGAGTGTGCGGTTGCATGCGATTTCTGTTCTTTCTGTTTGTATGGGGAAGATGAGAGTGAGAGGGAGACAGAGGGAGAATGCACCTTTGAATCAAGTGTTCCCAGATGGCTCTGATGAGGCCCAGCTGTGGTTCCCCATGATCAAACAGAAAGCTGCAAACCTCGGTAGCGCTAAAGCCGATATGCCCGCACTGTAGCTTCTCAAGATAATATTTACATACCATCAGTAATGTCAGCTTCAGTTTGAAAGTCCAGTGTACTTTGCACCTAAAAAGAGTCCAGAGATTGATCAGTGTCAATCCTTATGTTGCTTTCCTTCCTGTGATCCGGTGTGTGTGTAGTGTTTAGTTTTTACATGGGGATAATAGTATGAAAGGCTTCACCTGTCAGCCATTTTCCAGCATTTACTGTACTTCAAGGACTTGAGAAATAATATCACGGGCCTTTAATGTGGCATGTTCACTCCCATTTTATTCTCTCAGTATTGAAAGAAGTCTTTAATGGTAACCAAGGCTGCATTTATAAAAACAGTAAAAACAGTAACATTGTGAAATGTTGTTATGGTTCAAAAGAATAGTTTTGTTGTTTGTTGTTGTTGTTTTTGTAATAAACATTTCTTATTATTATCAATGTCGAAAACAGATTCTTTGAATGGAAAGTTCAGCATTTATATAAAGAATAGAAATCTTCTCTAAAATTACAAATGTCTTGACTGACACTTGTTGTCAATTATTTGGGAAGTTTCATAGTTCAAGGAGGTGTATTGTAAAATATACTAGTTGAGCTTAAAAAAGCAACTAACTTTCTTCTGAAATCTTTGGTTTCCAATCTGTAGGTCATTGGCTCTACAAGGACTCCTCCAAATCCCAACACCTTATCCATGACTCTCAACTCAGTGGAGGGAGCCAAGCCAGGCTCTGTTATTGGCTCAGTTAGAGCACATGACCAGCGTGAAATGACCTTAAACGGTCAGGTGACCTACCTTGTAGTGGGAGGCACAGATCACGAAGGAACCTTTATGGTTGACCGTCTCACTGGAGATGTTTACTTGGCTAGAGAGCTGGATTATGAAAAAGGGTCACGGTATACTCTACAGATAGAAGTGGACGATTTCTCCAAGGCCTATCCAACCTCTCACATGGTTCAGCTGGAAATCAACGTGAAGGATAGTAATGACCACGCACCAGAGTTTCCAGAAGATCCAGTAACTATTGTTATTCCTGAGAACATACAAGCTGGCTCCTCCATTTACACCTTCCAGGCGGCTGATAAAGATGGCAGTGGACCCAACAGCGAGATACGTTATTCTATCCAACATCAGTGGCCTGACATCCCAGATCTCTTTAGTCTTGATCCCGTCACAGGAGTCTTAAAAACTAGGCCGAGAGATGGACCATGAGGAGACCTCCAGCCTGATCCTGGTGGTACATGCAACGGATTCAACCTTGGACCCCAAACAGAGACTCTGGGGATCGGTGACGGCACGAGTGTTCGTCACCGATGAGAATGACAACGCTCCGATCTTCAGCTCCCCGACTGCTGTTAGTGTGATGGAAGACCAGCCGGTGGGGTTCGTCCTGCTTTACGTCATCGCCCGGGATGCAGACCAGGGTGAAAATGGCCGAGTGTCCTACAGGATCATGTCAGGAAACACAGCAGGGCGGTTCGGCCTCAGCCTGAACAGTGGTAAGAATCATTATTTCATTCTATTTGAAAAACATTGTTTTCACCACACCAAGCTGCTTACGGGCCATTCGCTCAAATCCAGAAGTAATTTAGCAGAACAGATACTTTACTTGAACAGTTATTCATGGGAGTGCACTTTGATTTTGGCCCGTCAACCGCACCTCTTTGCCGATGGAAATATGCATGTTTTAGTTTGAAATTCCTCTCGTTCTCCAAGAATACAACCATTTACAGCTCGCGCAAAATTAAGATTAAGATAGACAAAGTAACCTAAATCGGACTGAACAGCTGTAGTCAATTATTCGTCCCATTATTGTCAGATGGTTTATGATGTAGGTTAGGATTTCATTTATGTTCTAAATAAGGTATACTATATACTATGTATATAAAAGTTGGGTCGAAGCACACAATAAAGTCACAGTGATATTAGCCAGACATTGAGGGAGAAAGTCTTCAAACTCTTTGGACACTTTAAGTAGGTCTAGAGATGGAAGTTAAGCACAAGACCAGAGCTACCGTATTCAGAAGCAGAAGCCAGCTCAAACATCTCAATGGATGTGTTTAAAACTAGTGTTCTGTTGGACTAGTAAATAAAAAAAAGGAGGCCGCAACACCAGACTTCTCGCAACACACAAATAATATTTTCGCGGTCAGCAAGCAGTCAAAGTTGCCTATAGTCGACCACAGGGGTGTGTTTTCCTGAGTGACACTCGGCCTTCGGCGCTTGTTAGGTGACAACATTGCAGAGAAGGATAGATGGAAAGGTTTAGAATGGACTCATCAACAGTTTGTTTCTTCATTTGGTCTTCATACCAGAACGTCAGGGCAAAAAGCTCATTCTCAAATTCCTTGTAGAGAGTGAGTAGCGCTAGAGTGGAGCTTTAACATATAATGATATATTACAAATATGCATATATAAAAAGAGCAGCTACCTGACCTCGGTCATACGTTTCCAGTCACAGGGCGAACGATCACAAGCCATCTGCAGCAGATTTACAGATGTTTTTTCTCTTCTTCGCTCTCTCTCAATCCTCAAACCTCTGGATCGTGAGAACAGGAGAGCTACAACCTTACCATAGTCGCTGAGGATCATGGATACCTCAGCATTCCACCACTCAGGTGCTTTCCATCCAGGTGATTGACGTGAATGATGAAGCACCATGGTTTGAACTCAGTGAATTTGAAGCCCAAATCAAAGAGAACAAGCCAGCAGGAACTAGCATTTGAAGGTCTCCTCAGACCGGATCACGGTGAGGAATAGTTGATTATTCCTGCAATAATCCATGTGTTAAATGAGCCTTTACTTCTAAAAAGAATCACCTACATTTTGGGCTAGTCCAACCTTTTGAAATTCATGATCTGTGTCTGAAATCTTCGCCATCTGGTTAAAGCAGTTGTGTTGTGCTGCGGTGAGGGCAGTGTTTTTTTTAGCGCTTCCTGTGGCGGGTATGAGGGACTCATTCTCAGCCCCTGGGCTCAGTGAGAGAGTATGAAGGAGAGATTGTTAAGACATTCTTCAGGAAGCTTTAATTGAGTAAGCAGGTGCTCGTACCAAAGCTCGCTGACTTTGCACGCAATCTGGCACCCGTATGGTTTGGTCCACACTTAACACTTGTGTGGACCACAACTCGGGGGCTGAATCAGCAAAATGAACTACTAATGAAACCAGTATTAAATCCAAGATCAAAAGGTTTGAACCTGGATGTTATATGACATGTTACTTCTGTTTTAATTCACATCAGGTTGTTTACTTCCTGTACACATTCTAACTCGGAAAGGAAGGGAAGACTACTCATATTACTTTTTACAGTATAATACAGTATAAATACTGTGCATTTGTGCAAATTTTCAGAATTACCTTATATTTGCCACTTGACAGAATACTGTGTTCCACATGCAATGCACCTGATTTGATCTACCATGATTTTTAACATCTCTCTTTGACTTGTAATTTGATCTGACTGTCAAAAGACATAAAAAATCCTGAAAATATTTAAATAAAAGTTCAATAATATATTTAGGTCCATTATTACTATTAAATAATTAAAATATTTAATTGGTAATTTATTTGTAATAACTAAATGCCACTCATATCAACATGACTAAGGAAAATGTAGTATAGAAATGTTTGAAAGGTTTCACTTTACTGTTAGTATTCAGAAGCAGTTTGCTAGTATTTGATTCTGATCATTATTGATTATATATTTCTATTTTTTGTCGCAGGCACTAATGGCTTGTAATTTACGGTGGTGTGACTGAGGATGGATTCACAATTAATGCAGAGACGGTGTGATATCTGTCACTCAGGTTCTAGACAGGGAACTCAGGACCACTACACTGTAACAGGTACATAAACCATTAGATCTGCAAATAATATGGCTAAACTGTGTCATTTTAGGATTATCTGTTATAGTATTTATTAATATTGAATTAATTTTTCAATTATTTTATTTTATTGATATGTATTTTAATTTTAGTTAATATTTTAGTTTATGTGCTTTTATTTTTTTATTTAGTTTTAAATACAATTTTGTTTCAGCTTAAATAAAAATTAGACATTTAGAAATACATTTTTTTGTTTTATTATTTATTATTTACGTTTTTCATCTAATATTTATATTATTTTAGCTTTATTTAAATTATCGAAAGCGATTCATTTTAGTTAATAACAACACTATTATTATTTATTTGTTATATTATTTTATATTATTATTATTAAATATTATTTTCTCTAATTATAATTTCTAATATTATTCAACTTAACAATCCTCTTTATATCTTGTGTATGCAATAGTTTATGCAAAAGACGGAGCATGCCCCCTAACTTTGCCAAGGCTAAGGTGCACATCACAGTTCTGGATGAGAATGATAATGCTCCTGCTTTCGGGCAGCAGCATTACAGTCTAGAAGTGCCTGAGAACCAAGCCTGTGGAGCTGTTCACCCTCAAAGCCACAGACCTGGACACCGGAGAGAGTGGACAACTGGAATATAAGATCACTGGTAAAACATTTTGGATATTTAGATAATGTATGTATAGAGGTACATGTAGAAGAGCATCTACAGTGTATTACAAACCAGATTTAGTCTTCAAGTTAAAACACACTGCATTTTGAATTAATGTGTCAAAGCATTTTTTTTTCACATTTCAGGCTTGTTTCTTATAAAAAGAGGATCCAGTCTGCTTGATTGTTAACAAATGCTGTGTCTGTGTGTTGCAATTCTACTGGGACCCAGCATGGTGACTTCAGACTTGATGGTTTTCTGGAGCTCTGTCTACCTCAAGACCTCTGGACAGAGAGCGAAGAACAGTTATTCTTTGAAAGTGGTGGTTCAAGATCACGGGAGCCCCTCTCTGAGCAGCACAGCCACTCTGGACA
>NW_020527102.1:0-11915 GCF_003368295.1 Carassius auratus | reverse complement strand
CTTTAAGCACCTATTTGACAAGGTTAATGGAAGTCGATCGGAACGAAACTCGGGTGGCATGTTCGACTCATTGCCCTAAAGGTCTGTAAGTATTTTGAAAGAAATTGCCACAACATTGTCACCTCCCACAGAACACAACAGCATTTGATTACAGCGCCACTATTTTCCAAAAATGATAATGCATCATTTTTTACTGGAGTTTTACTGGCTGTTTCAATTACACTCTTCCAATTAATGCTTTTCTTACTCGTTGCATTGGTCTGATGCTCCAGCCATGCTTGCTCCTCGCTGTGGAACTTTTATTAACGATTTTCAGCCATTTCAATTACAATCATGCAATTATTAATTTCATTATTCATTGTTGCATTTGGTCTGATGCTACATATGCTTAGCTCCTGATGTTGCCCGCTGGAATGCTTGGCCCCGTGATTGCTGCTTGCAGCTATATTTATTATTCTTCTTCTTCCACCCCAAGTCTATGGTAGCCCATAGAACCGATTGCGGAAAGTTGTATAATTTGGCACACTAATAGAGGACTGTCTGAACATAACCGTAGCAAATTTGAAGTCTCTAACTCAAACTCTCTAGCGCCACCAATTTGTCTAAACTTTCAAAAACTTGATGCTAATAACTCTTGAACCGTAAGCCACAAAATGAAATTCTTTTTTCCTGTGATTCCTTGGCTCATGCCGAGTCGAATGGACACCGAAATTCAAAAATCGCAAGGCTTAGTTTTTTCGCTATCGTCAATTGTTCGTAAAACCTACTTTTTCGAACTCGTCCTAGGCCGTTGCACCGATTGTCCACGAAAATTGAATCAGATAATCTTCAGACCATGCTGGCAAAAAAGTTATGGAATTCAAGTTTGATTTCTCAAACCGTTTCCGAATAGCTCATGAACGATTCTTCGAAAAGCAACGCAAACGTGAACGTGAGGCTATATCTCCGCAACGGTTTGGCCTATTGAGACCAATCTTGGTGGGTACTTATAACAACCATTCCCTGGGACTACCTGCAGTGTTTCGGCGCTGTGCCCCCTAGTGGTCAGGAGATATGAAAAATGCATGTTTTTGGCTCATAACTTCTGAACGGTTTTGCCAAAAATCACAAAAGTGGTGTCTTTAGATTCAGTGCATCATTCCGAGTCGAATGATACCGAATTTCCCAATTCGGCCATTTTGGGGCGTCGGCCATTTTGGATTTAGTTGTAAATTGCTGTATCTTAAGAATGAAGTTCCGTATCGTTTCGCAAATAATTACAAAAATGTCCGGCTCCATGCCCTGAATGTACACAAAAAATTGGGGGCAGCGCCACCTTGTGGTCAATAGTTATAACGATTTTTTCGAAAAATGCTAATAACTTTTGCATACATTAGCCTATTGTAACAAAGCTGATGTTGATAGATTCCTTGGGTCATGCCGAGAACACCGATACCCCATTTGTCAATTTTGGCAAAATTTCCTGTCCGCCATTTTGATTCATGTTGAAAACCTACTTTTTCGAACTCCTCCTAGACCGTTGCTCAGATTTTCACCAAATTTGACTTGGATCATCTTCAGACCATGCTGGCACAAAGTTATGGAATTTGTGTCGATACACGTAACCGTTTTCAATTAGCGTACCAACTAATTTGCTGGAAAGATGCCAAACTGCATCTGAGGCTGTATCTCTGCAAAGGTTGGAGATATTTACACAAAACTTAATATGTGACATTGTCACATCACATTGACCACGCCACATCATTTTGGTCACAGCGCCACCTATTGGTCAAGAGTAATAAACCAATCAATAACCGCTAATTATTACATTTCCAATAATGCTAATAACTTTTGATTGCATTAGCCTATTATCATGAAACATGTCTCAAAATGTTCCTTGGGACATGCCGACAACATACATACCAATTATGTCATATTAAGCAAAACTTCCTGTCCGCCATTTTGATTCATGTTGAAAACCTTTTTTTTTAAACTCATCCTCAACCGTTTGTCTGATTTTCACCAAAATTGAATCAGATCATCTTCAGACCGTGCTGACAAAAAGTTATGGATTTCGTGTCAATAGACGAAACCGTTTTTGTACAGCGCTGCTTCAGATGTCAGGCATCTTCACAAAATGAGTCTGAGGCTATATCTCTGCAAAGCTTTGTTGTAATTAAGCCAAACTTGTGTGTGCCATTGTCTAACATGGAGAGTAGGCTCACAGACAGTCACACACAGAAATGAAATGGTTCAACTATTATATGAATAATCAATAAGCATGATTACACACACACACACACACACACACACACACAGAGAGAGAAGTACATGCCCACACATTTTGTTGTATGTAGATATTTGAAATAAATTATAGGTGACACACAACTCACAGAAAGACTTCTTTTCTTACATTTCTATGTCAGGTTTCATTGCATTCATATTCTGACATAATAGTAAACATTTGATATACATGTATGAATAAATTGTTGAACTTTCACTCAATGTGATCTTAAATGCTTGAACAGTAATATTAAATAATAGTAATATATATTTTTCTAGATGAATCAATCATCGAGACAATGAACTGTAATGTTTTAGTCTTTAGTGAGCCCATTAGTGGTCTTCCAGTGACATCTAGTGGTCGTAAATGCAATTTATCATACAACACTGTCTCTTTAACCTTTATAACTGTTATATGTTGTCTTAATTTCATTCCAAAGAAGCATACGCAATTTATGTATAATTTCACAGTCTAGATAATAGTACTGCACTGATTTTAAATAACCTAGATATGGCTGACAGTAAAAGAATAGAACAGAATTACAGACACACACAAACATGAAATGTTTAAACTAGTATATTAATACTCAATAAGCATGCTTAAACCCACACACAGATGCACACATTTTGTTATATATATAGATAATTAAAATAAATGATGGGTGATAAACCTATTGCAAGTCTTCTGTTTTTATGGGCTTCTATGTCATTTTTCAGGTTTCATTGCAATCATAATCTGGCATAATTATAAACATTAGATATATCTGTATGAATAAATTGGTAAACTTTGACTCAATGTGATCTGAAATGCTTGAACAGTAATATTAAATAATAGTAATATACATTTTTTCTAGATGAATCCCTCAACAAGCCCATAAACTGTAATGTTTTAGTCTTTAGTGAGCTCATTAGTGGTCTTCCGGTGACATCTAGTGGTTATAATTGCAATTTTTTATTCAACACTGGGTTTTGAAGCTTTATAAATATTACAGTGTTCTTTTTTACCTAATCTCTGTTAAATTTTGCATGATTGTTTAGAAAAAATACAGATCATTGTGTGCATGTGTGATTATATTACCCCTTTTTTTTTGCAGTTTAATGCCATTCACAACAGAAATCTTTTGTTTTTTAGGCCATTTTAACTGTTATAGCACCAGCTATTTTCTGATCTTAATGAAATTTTGCATGCTTGGTGGGTCATCTTTCACATGTTATAACCAAGTTTCATAAAGTTTCTGTTTTTGTTTCAGTTTTATAGGCTTTAGGTTACATGTGGCCACGGCCCTTTCCTAAATGACCTCTTATAGCTAACCAAAGGACAAAATGCAACATATTTTTGAAAATTATTGATCTAGAGAGTCCAGAGAATATTATTGCAGGGGTTTGATCAAGACTGAACAAAAAACCAGGTGACCCAAAACATTCAAATTCGTGGACCAATTTTACGAAAAAGCCTATAACTCGGGAACAAAATTAGATATCTTCACCAAACTCAGAACTCATTTGCATGAACAAAAACTTTAGTCAAATTATTATTTTTTTTCCATATCTGCCACTTGGTGGCGCTACAGGATGAAAAAAATCAAATGGCTATAACTAAGCAACCGTTGATCCAATCAACTTGAAAATTGATATGGCCCAATGTGGCACAAGTGCTCTATGAGGAATTTCACTTATCTTAAAAAACATGGCCGCCATTGGCCAAACAACTTTAAGCACCTATTTGACAAGGTTAATGGAAGTCGATCGGAACGAAACTCGGTGGGCATGTTCGACTCATTGCCCTAAAGGTCTGTAAGTATTTTGAAAGAAATTGCCCACAACATTGTCACCTCCCACAGAACACAACAAAGCGATTTGATTACAGCACCACCTATTTTCCAAAAATGATAATGCATCATTTTACTGGAGTTTTACTGCTTGTTTCAATTACACTCTTCCAATAATTGCTTTTCTTACTCGTTGCATTTGGTCTGATGCTCCATGCCATGCTTAGCTCCTCGCTGTGGAACTTTTATTAACGATTTTCAGCCATTTCAATTACAATCATGCAATTATTAATTTCATTATTCATTGTTGCATTTGGTCTGATGCTACATATGCTTAGCTCCTGATGTGGCCGCTGGAATGCTTGGCCCCGTGATTGCTGCTTGCAGCTATATTTATTAGGGGCCAAGCACCGAAGGTGCGAAGGCACCTATTGTGTTCGTTGGCGTTATTATTATTATTAGGGGCCAAGCACCGAAGGTGCGTAGGCACCTATTGTTTTCGTTGGCGTTATTATTATTAGGGGCCAAGCACCGAAGGTGCGAAGGCACCTATTGTGTTCGTTGGCGTTATTAGGGGCCAAGCACCGAAGGTGCGAGGCACCTATTGTTTTTGTTGGCGTTCTTATTATTATTATTATTATTCTTCCGACTGGGAGTCTATGGCAGCCCATAGAACCAAATGCGGGAAAGTTGTAATGGTTTGACATTCTGATAGAGGACAGTGCCAACATTAAGT
The DNA here is from genome assembly GCF_003368295.1 of Carassius auratus. Lineage (NCBI taxonomy): Eukaryota > Metazoa > Chordata > Actinopteri > Cypriniformes > Cyprinidae > Carassius > Carassius auratus. The sequence continues at coordinate 7,148 of NW_020527102.1, read as the reverse complement.
ACACCAATTTTGGTGGGTCTAATACATTGCCTCTAGCGCCACCAACTGTCCAAAGTTTCACTTTTATTTTGTTAATAACTTTTTAACCCTAAGGCCAATCAACAAAAATCTTTTTTCCTCTGATTTCTGAGCTCATGCCGATTCGATTGCATCCTATGACGTCATTTTCTGTCATAGAAATATGGCCGCCATTTTGAATTTTTTAAAAAACCTACTTTTTCGAACTCGTCCTAGACGGTTTGTCCGATTCACACGAAAATTGAACCAGATTATCTTCAGGCAGTGCTGACCAAAAGTTATGCAAATCAAATTGATTCGTCAAACTGTTTTCGATAAACGCTCAAACAAATTTTACGTAACGCTTACAAAAACAGTCGCAAGGCTGTATCTCTGCAACGATTTATAGTATTCAGACCAAACCTGGTACATGTCATAACAAGCATGACCTGAGGCTACTTGCTGCGTTTCGGCCCAGTGCCACCTACTGGTCTGGAGATATGAAAAATTGCTATTTTTGCTCATAACTTCTAAACAGTTTGTCCAAAAATCATAAAATTGGTCTTGTTAGATTCAGGGCAACATGCCGAGTCGACTGATATCCAATTTTACCATCTCGGCCATTTTGACTGTCAGCCATATTGAATTTTGTGCTAAAATGCTGTATTTTAAGAACGCAGCAACGGATTGTTACGAAACTTGGTATGGGTCATCAGCACAATGTCCTGAAGGAGTGTGAGAAGTTTCGAAACAGCGCCACCTAGTGGTGATCTTCTTTGTTTAAACGCTTATAACTCTGGGTGTGGTCGACTTATTTTCACGAGACTCATCAAATTAGACTCTTGAAACCTTACCGAGTCCTACGATACCAAACATGCTAGGTTTCGCCTTACGGTTTGTGTAGCGTTGTGATTTAGCGCTTAAAAAACATTTGGCTATATCTTCGAAACCGCTTGTCTGATCGAGACGAAACCACCGTCAGAAGAAGGAAACATAGGTCGATAGCGACACACCAATGCCCTAATGCAAAAATATTGATAGTAAGGGGTAGTAATATTCAATCAAAGTCAAGAGTCAGTCAATTTTTATGTGTTTTTTCATGTAAATGTCTATAACTCTGAAGTGAATTGAGATATTTTCACCAAAATTGACACGCATATGTATGGGCGCCCTCTGATGACACATAAAAAAAATGGTGGGACTGAGCCTCTTGGTGGCGCTATAATAGAACAAAACATGAAATTCCCATTGACTTCAATACACTTATGTGAAATAAAAGGCTATGCTAATTAAATGCATTGGTGTTATATTCCGAAACTCAGAATGTGCCAACAACACCATCCCCTGAAGGTACTCAAATTATTTTGAAACAGCGCCACCTAGTGGTCAAAAGTAATAACTCAATGTACATAAAGGCTAATAACTTTTTAATAAATCTGCCTATTGACATGATGCTGATCTTAATAGATTCCTTGGGTCAAGCCAAGAACATAGATACCAAGTTTTCCTTATTTGGCTGAACTTACTGTCCGCCATTTTGATTAATGTTGAAAACCTACTTTTTAGAACTCCTCCTAGACCGTTAGTCAGATTTTCACCAAATTTGACTTGGATCATCTTCAGACATTCAATGTTCCAACATGACATCCAATGTTATGGATTTCATGTCTATATATGAAACGGTTCTCATTTAGCGCATCAACCAATTTGCTGGAATGATGCCAACATTCATTTGAGGCTGTATCTCTGCAAAGCTTTGACATATTTGCACCAAACTTTGTATGTGTCATCGTCACCTCACACTGACCATTCCAAACTAATTTGGTAACAGCGCCACCTATTGGTTACACGTGATAAGCCAATAAATCCTATTATTAGTTGTTGTGTTTATTGTTTTCAAGCCAATTTGGCTAAAATAATCTTAAAACTGTCTTAATTACTCATTCCTGCCGTTCGTCTGAAGCTTGCTTCTGTAGTGCTTGGCCCCGTTATTGCTGCTTGCAGCTATATTTATTATTATTATTCTTCCTCTTCTTCCACCCCAAGTCTATGGTAGCCCATAGAACCGATTGCGGGAAAGTTGTATAATTTGGCACACTAATAGAGGACTGTCTGAACATTAACCGTAGCAAATTTGAAGTCTCTAACTCAAACTCTCTAGCGCCACCAATTGTCTAAACTTTCAAAAACTTGATGCTAATAACTCTTGAACCGTAAGCCACAAAATGAAAATTCTTTTTTCCTGTGATTCCTTGGCTCATGCCGAGTCGAATGGACACCGAAATTCAAAAATCGCAAGGCTTAGTTTTTTCGCTATCGTCAATTGTTCGTAAAACCTACTTTTTCGAACTCGTCCTAGGCCGTTGCACCGATTGTCACGAAAATTGAATCAGATAATCTTCAGACCATGCTGGCAAAAAGTTATGGAATTCAAGTTGATTTCTCAAACCGTTTCCGAATAGCTCATGAACGAATTCTTCGAAAAGCACGCAAACGTGAACGTGAGGCTATATCTCCGCAACGGTTTGGCCTATTGAGACCAATCTTGGTGGGTCTTATAAAAACCATTCCCTGGGACTACCTGCAGTGTTTCGGCGCTGTGCCCCCTAGTGGTCAGGAGATATGAAAAATGCATGTTTTTGCTCATAACTTCTGAACGGTTTTGCCAAAAATCACAAAAGTTGTGTCTTTAGATTCAGTGCATCATTCCGAGTCGAATGATACCGAATTTTCCCAATTCGGCCATTTTGGGCGTCGGCCATTTTGGATTTAGTTGTAAATTGCTGTATCTTAAGAATGAAGTTCCGTATCGTTTCGCAAATAATTACAAAAATGTCCGGCTCCATGCCCTGAATGTAAACAAAAAAATTGGGGGCAGCGCCACCTTGTGGTCAATAGTTATAACGATTTTTTCGAAAAATGCTAATAACTTTTGCATACATTAGCCTATTGTAACAAATCTGATGTTGATAGATTCCTTGGGTCATGCCGAGAACACCGATACCCCATTTGTCAATTTTGGCAAAATTTCCTGTCCGCCATTTTGATTCATGTTGAAAACCTACTTTTTCGAACTCCTCCTAGACCGTTGCTCAGATTTTCACCAAATTTGATTTGGATCATCTTCAGACCATGCTGGCAAAAAGTTATGGAATTTGTGTCGATACACGTAACCGTTTTCAATTAGCGTACCAACGAATTTGCTGGAAAGATGCCAAACTGCATCTGAGGCTGTATCTCTGCAAAGGTTGGAGATATTTACACAAAACTTAATATGTGACATTGTCACATCACATTGACCACGCCACATCATTTTGGTCACAGCGCCACCTATTGGTCAAGAGTAATAAACCAATCAATAACCGCTAATTATTACATTTCCAATAATGCTAATAACTTTTGATTGCATTAGCCTATTATCATGAAACATGTCTCAAAATGTTCCTTGGGACATGCCGACAACATGCATACCAATTATGTCATATTAAGCAAAACTTCCTGTCCGCCATTTTGATTCATGTTGAAAACCTTTTTTTTTAAACTCATCCTCAACCGTTTGTCCGATTTTCACCAAAATTGAATCAGATCATCTTCAGACCGTGCTGACAAAAAGTTATGGATTTCGTGTCAATAGACGAAACCGTTTTTGTACAGCGCTGCTTCAGATGTCAGGCATCTTCACAAAATGAGTCTGAGGCTATATCTCTGCAAAGCCCATTAGTGGTCTTCCAGTGACATCTAGTGGTCGTAAATGCAATTTATCATACAAGACTGTCTCTTTAACCTTTATAACTGTTATATGTTGTCTTAATTTCATTCCAAAGAAGCATACGCAATTTATGTATAATTTCACAGTCTAGATAATAGTACTGCACTGATTTTAAATAACCTAGATATGGCTGACAGTAAAAGAATAGAACAGAATTACAGACACACACAAATATGAAATGTTTAAACTAGTATATTAATACTCAATAAGCATGCTTAAACCCACACACAGATGCACACATTTTGTTATATATATAGATAATTAAAATAAATGATGGGTGATAAAACCAATTGCAAGTCTTCTGTTTTTATGGGCTTCTATGTCATTTTTCAGGTTTCATTGCAATCATAATCTGGCATAATTATAAACATTAGATATATCTGTATGAATAAATTGGTAAACTTTGACTCAATGTGATCTGAAATGCTTGAACAGTAATATTAAATAATAGTAATATACATTTTTTCTAGATGAATCCCTCAACAAGCCCATAAACTGTAATGTTTTAGTCTTTAGTGAGCTCATTAGTGGTCTTCCGGTGACATCTAGTGGTTATAATTGCAATTTTTATTCAACACTGGGTTTTGAAGCTTTATAAATATTACAGTGTTCTTTTTTACCTAATCTCTGTTAAATTTTGCATGATTGTTTAGAAAAAATACAGATCTAATGCATGTGTGATTATATTACCCCCTTTTTTTTTTGCAGTTTAATGCCATTCACAACAGAAATCTTTTGTTTTTTAGGCCTGTTTAAATGTTATCTAACCAAAGGACAAAATACAACATATTTTTTCAAAGTTATTGATCTAGAGAGTCCTGAGAATATTACTGCAGTGGTTTGATCAAGACTGAACAAAAAACCAGGTGACCCAAAACATTCAAATTCGCGGACCAATTTTATGAAAAAGGCTATAACTCGGGAACAAAATGAGATATCTTCACCAAACTCAGAACTCATATGCATGAACAAAAACTTTAGTCAAATTATAATTTTTTCCATATCTGCAACTTGGTGGCGCTACAGGATGAAAAAAAAAACTAAAATGGCTATAACTAAGCAACAGCTGATCCAATCAACTTGAAAATTGGTATGGCCCAATGTGGCATAAGTGCTCTATGAGGAATTTCACTTATCTTAAAAAACATGGCCGCCATTGGCCAAACAACTTTAAGCATCTATTTGACAAGGTTAATGGAAGTCGATCGGAACGAAACTCGGTGGGCATGTTCGACTCATTGCCCTAAAGGTCTGTAAGTATTTTGAAAGAAATTGCCCACAACATTGTCACCTCCCACAGAACACAACAAAAGCGATTTGATTACAGCGCCAACTATTTTCCAAAAATGATAATGCATCATTTTACTGGAGTTTTACTGGCTGTTTCAATTACACTCTTCCAATAATTGCTTTTCTTACTCGTTGCATTTGGTCTGATGCTCCATGCCATGCTTAGCTCCTCGCTGTGGAACTTTTATTAACGATTTTCAGCCATTTCAATTACAATCATGCAATTATTAATTTCATTATTCATTGTTGCATTTGGTCTGATGCTACATATGCTTAGCTCCTGATGTTGCCGCTGGAATGCTTGGCCCCGTGATTGCTGCTTGCAGCTATATTTTAGGGGCCAAGCACCGAAGGTGCGTAGGCACCTATTGTTTTCGTTGGCGTTATTATTATTCTTCTTCTTCTTCTTCTTCTTCCGCCGCAAGTCTATGGCAGCCCATAGAACCGTTTGCGGGAAAGTTGTATAATTTGGCACACTGATAGAGGACAGTCCCAACATTAACTATAGCAAATTTGATGCCTCTAACTCCTACTCTCTAGCGCCACCACTTGTCCAAACTTTCAATGTTTGTATGCTAATAACTTTTGAACCGTAATCCAGAAAATGGAAATTCTTTTTTCCTCTGAATCCTTGGCTCAGGCCAAGTCGAATGAACCCCAAAATTAAAAAATCGCAAGGTTTAGTTTTTTCGCTATTTTCAATTATTCGAAAAACCTACTTTTTCGAACTCGTCCTAGACGGTTAGTTCGATTGCCACGAAAATTGGCTCAGATCATCTTCAGACCATGCTGGCAAAAAGTTATGGAATTCAAGTTGATTCGTCCAACTGTTGTCGAATGACACGTAAACAAATTTGACGAAAAGCACGCAAACATGCACGTGAGGCTATATCCCGGCAACGGTTTGTCATATTGAGACCAAACTTGGCGTGTGTTATAACAAGCATGAACTGAGACTACCTGCTGTGTTTCGACACAGCGCCACCTAGTGGTCAGGAGATATGAAAAATGCATATTTTGGCTTATAACTACTGAATGGTTTGGCCAAAAATCACACAACTGGTCTCTTTAGATTCAGTGAGTCATGTTGAGTCGAATGATATCCAATTTTCCTGTGTCGGCCATTTTAGGCGTCGGCCATTTTGAATTATGTTTCAAAATGCTGTATTTTTTGAACGCAGCATCGTATCGTTTCGCAAATAATTACAAAAATATTCGGCTCCATGCCCTGAAGGTACTCAAAAAGTTTGGTGGCAGCGCCACCTTGTGGCCCAATAGTTATTAATGGAAATATCCACATAAAATGCTAATACTTTTGAATAGATTTAGAGCATTAAATTAAAAATGGTCTCGCCTATATGGTCTGTGGGTCATGGCCGAGAACCATTGATACCAATTAATGTGAAAATTGGCCAATACTTCCTGTCCGCCATTTGCTTAATGTTGAAAAACGCTACTTTTTTCGAAATACTCCTCCTAGACCGTTTAGCCCAATTTTCCACCAAATTTGGACGTGATTCATCTTCAGGACCATGCTGGCAAAAAAGTTATGGACTGGTCGTGTCGATATACGAAACAGTTCTCAATTTAGCGCATCAACGAATTTGCTGGAAGGTGCCAAAATGCATTTGAGGCTGTATCTCTGCAACACTTTGACATATTTGCACCAAACTTTGTATGTTCATCGCCACCTCACACTGACCATGCCACATAAATCGTAACAGCGCCACCCTATTGGTCAAGAGTAATAAACCATTCATTAACCATGAGTAATTACACTTTTTTTAAATGCTAATAACTTTTTATGCATTAGCCTATTGAAGAAACTGGGCTCAAATATTCCCTGGCTTATGCCATAACATAGATACCAAACTATAACCATGTAAGCTGAACTTCCGTCCGCCATTTTGATTTATGTTGAAAACATACTTTTTCGAACTCCTCATCAACCGTATGTCCGATTTTCACAAATTCGCAATCAAATGATCTTCAGGCTATATGATTCAAAGTTATTGGATTTTGATCGATAGACAAAAACCGTTTTCGCATACCACATCGACGATTTGAGCCACATGAGAAAAATGACACTTGA
>NW_020527101.1:0-55852 GCF_003368295.1 Carassius auratus | reverse complement strand
CATTGTTCATGAGCATTGTTTAAGAATTGGAATTGTCCTCCTCAGGGTGCTTTTGTTTTCATTAGCATGGTGAGTTGAGTAATCAGATCACACGCTGTACAAGATTTTTTGCAAGTTTACACAACATAATAATGGAAGAGAAGTGCTGTATTTTTGTATATCCAGCTCAGTCGGGAAGATGTTAACACTAAAGCGGTGAGAGGATGTGTAGCTTGTGAAAAAGCCCAGACAGGAGTTTTGTGGTTCCATGATGCAGGACTCATAGGGTGCCAAAAAACCCAGATTAACAAATATATATATATATAACAACCTGTTGTATCGTGCACTCTTAGCCTTTTCACTGCAATGTCAAGAACATTCTGAAAAAATGAAAAAAAAAAAAAAAAATAATAATTGTGTGCACCAATTTATGTGTTGCGATTCTCATTATGGCATTTTCTAATATCATTCAAGGCTGTCCTTGAGGTTTAATAGCATTCTGGATATTATCTTTGCTACAGCATGCTTTTTAAGCATTAGGCCAGCTGATCCTTTTCTTATTATTTTGCCTTTCATACCATACAGTACAACAAAGAAAGCTATCTTGCCAGATGTTTAGGACCGTCACTTAATTATCTCATTTTGATTAGTGCATTAAAAACTTGTTTATGTGCGGCTATAAGGGAGGATATGCGATACCATGGGGGAGGAACGGAGGAAGCGCGAGGGAGTGGAGCGAGGAGGAAAGAATCTTCTCACTTGTCCTATTAAGAGCATCTAATTAGTGTGTACATGTGAGTTTAGGCGTATGTAGACATGCTAGTCGAGGCATAATGAGGTAATGCTATAATTATTAATTAATTGGTGGAGAGAACGGTGAGTTGTCCTACCGGAAAACACAACAAACAGCTGACCCTGTTGATCAGTGTGACACAGAAAACATTTTGTGAGCGGCATTTTGCAAACGGAAGGCTAAGTTCATGCTTTGCAATTTGCAGACTTGATTGACAGTGATATACAGTTAAGTCTGCATTATCAGACTGCTCTGGTGAACACAGACCCGCCGTAGTCTTTCTATGTAATTGCCGTAGGTCCTGTCTGCAAGGTAGTGCTATATTTCTCCCGAGGTTTCTAAAAGCAGTCTGGGGCAGCGTTGTCTTTAGGGAATACATCTGTCAGAGTTCAACACAGCTTCGTTCACTCATGCTATAAGCCTTCAAACACCCTTCTCTTTTTTCTCCTCAGTATGTTCCCCTAAGACCATATCAGGACACGCATCATTTAGGGAAACTGGGTTATTTCTGTCCACACCTGACTGTGTTCTGATGGATGTCTGGAGCCATACAGTATGTGGGATACAGAATCTTGTGCATTTTTCATGCTTATTATGGCTGGGCAAAGTTTTTTTCAGCACTTCTCATTTTAGTGACCTTGACATCTCAAGCATTAAAGGATGGAGACTTCATTCAGGTTAAAAGTTTGACAGGAGAACTTCACTTCTGGAAACAGGACGAACAAAATCGCTTAATAATAAATAGACTGCATACTCTCTAAAAGATTGAAATATTGCCCGAGGGCCTGTCTGATTTCTGACAATCGAAGCTGCCTCGCGGTCTGTCCAGATTACTCGCATGGCGTCGAACTCTCTGCCGCGGTCAGACAAAGATTTGGTTTTTGTAACATTTAGTGTAGGAGAGGCCTTCCTTCACTTGAAATTTAGGGTTGCGGCTTGTCGAATCTGGATGGTATGGTTTTACATGTTTGTTTGTGAGAGTGTTTAAAATGACTGAGGATCAACCATGATGGGCTTCATTGCTGCCTAGCACTGAATTTTGAGCCACATGGTGGAGCTAACTCTCTCTCAGATAGCACTGAAGTTCTCTATCTGTCTCGCTCGGTTTCCCTGTGTGTATCATGTGTCTTTAGCCTATAGTGCTGAAAATATATGCTTATAGATTTTCACTGAAGGCAGGACCTAGAAATTGGATTCTGATTGGCTGATTACCTTCATTTTCAGGCTAATATAAAATGTATGTTATTGCAGGACAGATTTTACTTAGAAAGAAATAAAGCTGGATTCCCAAATTAAAGTTTTATTGCTCCAGAGCTCTTTCCTAGCTCAGGAGATTCTCAGTTTTATGTATTGGACATCCAGGCAAAGTATAGCTCCAAATTTCAGATCCATATTCATATTGAAATTTGACCTTGGAATCTCACAAATCTGATGAGATAACTTCCATAGGGGATCATTATGAGGTTTTTTTTCTCAGTTGAGAAAAAATCAGGACACTGGGAGACTTCAGGAATTCTAGGATACTTATTTTTTATTTTATTTTTTTTTTGCATTAAATGCAAGAAAATTTTGACATTTTATGTGATTTATCCTTGAATATTGATTTTTTTTTTTTTTTTCAGACGAAGAACCTGTATAAAACAGATTAAAATAGTTACATAAGCCTATAATTTCTCTCTAGACATTTGTCTCCTAAATGTTGTGTACTGTCAGTGACAGATCTTCTATTCACAGCCTTTTGTGTGTTTCCAAGTGAATCGATTTGCATTGAAAGAGATGCTATTAGTGTGGCCTAATTTAGAAAGCAGAAATGCAACGAGCACTTCAGAGGTTAATTTGTGTTGGACAATAATGAACAATCACTAATGACTTTCCAATACCAAGATCCAGTTGATTGGCTGTATATAGATGCAGCATTTTGTAGTGTTTATATGTGCATGCATGTATGTGTGTGTTTGTGTGTGTGTGTGTAAAGAAACAGTGAGAGTGAGTGAGTGATTAGGCATGAGCAGCGGGGTAGACTCTTGCTTGTGTCCAAATGCAATACATATTTATGAAATATTCCTGCATGTCTCTCTCTCTCTCTCTCTCTCTCTCTCCTGCACACACACACACACACACACACACACACACACACACAAACACACTCATGTACATCGTTTATCTTCAAAGTGAGGCAGCCAGTAAAACAGCTGGCAGATGACACACAGGTCAAGGCAATAATCTGCTTATCAGAATCAACCAAAAGCATTTGTATAATTGCAGGATTCATAACAGAGCATTTGCTAAATAAAATTACCACAGAGCCTCTCTGCAGCTCCTATGAAGTTTTTCAGACATCATTTGCTGTCTAAATGTATAATATTTGATTTTATATGCACCAAGAACAATCTTATATGGTTGTAGCAAAGCAGTTTTAATATAAATTATTTAATCATAACCAACAATAAATCTCCATTTAGTCTCAAACAACAAACTTTAACCTCCATATTGGCAAAAAATATAAAAAAAATAATAATAATTTAAAACTCTAAATCTGACTTCTCACAGGTAATCATGACTTCAAATGTCTAGAGATGAAATAGTTCAAACTGTTTCTAGCCAGGAATTCCCTCCTAATTCCCCACAACATAAACTCATTTTACTGAAACCTCAATAAATTCCAGCCAGTAGATTCTTGAACATTAATGTGCCAGTGTATTCACAAAAGCGACCAAACCCTCTCTTCAGGTCCTAGACACATTTTCTGAAACCACCTGCAAAGAAAAACTAAATCAGCCATCTACCTCACACTCTCTTTTTGCTTTTGCCACGTCTTTCTCAGTTGCTTTAAATCCGTCTTAGCCACTCTTTAATCAAATAGTTCCTCCGGTGTAAAATGATCTCCACGGCAACCACTCTTCAGGGGACATCTGTCTTAATGATAACCTTTAGATTCAGCAAGCGAGAGAAAATTACGTACATGGCTGCTCTCTTTCCGGACTCTCCTCATCAGTCTGAGCTAGAGTGGGGGACCGAGAGAGCACAAGAGCAACAAAGCTGGAGAGGGAGGGACGGACGAGAGAGAGAGAGAGAGAGAGAGAGAGAGAGAGAGTTTTACCTATACTCCATTGTCTTCTGCTGTGTTTTCGGCACACTTCTATATCTCCTTAGCATAAGCTCCAAGCTTGTCACCTTCCCTCTCAGTTTTCCCTGCAAGACTAAACACTTACTGTGTGAGGGAGAAAGAAAGAGAGAGAGATGTCTTACTGCTCTCTTTTTGTATTCTAGGTCTTTTGTCTTAAATGCTTTTTGATTTCTACTTGTCTTTTTACCTGCATTATGTCTCCTTTTTGGTCTGCTTGTGTATTATTTTTCCTTTCACACACATTTCTCCCTCTCTCTTTCTCTTTTTGAGTGTCAGGGAGATTGTGGCAGCGGGACTGAGCCCATGATTGGCTGCCACTCAGTCGTCACCGATAAAAGACAGTGGAAAAAAAGAAGGGTAGAGAGAGAATAAGAGGCTTTACTTCCCTGGAGCTGCAGTTTTGACTTTGCTTGCCATAGATAGTAGACGTTGGGGGGGGGGGGGGGGGGGTTGGGTTGGAAAGATACACTGACAACGTCTGAGAGAGGCGGAATGCGAGAGGGAAGAGGTCAAGGAGTTGAGGGCCACGGGCGTTAGAACCGCAGGCTATAGATGGCGGTAGCGATCCACAGCTAATGGACGTTGCGTGATAGATGGACTCATCCATGCTAACTGTCCAAAGCAATCCAAGCTTGATCTAATCAGGGTTCAATGACAGTGGAATGAAGGAGAAAGAGCCCATAATAAGTAAATCAACACCAGGAGAGAGGCAAAAGTGAGGTAGGAGTTGGGGGTGGGGTGGACCATGTCCAGGCACTCAGCGGGAGCATCATTACCAGCTCTCTCCTCCGGTTCATATCAGTCCATCACCTAATATACACCAAACTGATGGAAAAAGCTGGATTTTTTTTTTTTTTATGCTGGAAATAAAAACTGAAGAGATCATATATATTACCAGAGCATTGGACAGTTAGGAAGAGTTTATATTAGAAGTGTTTATATTCGGACTATTTTAGATTGCTTCGGGGGTACCGCGGCGGAGTAACCCAGTACCTTTGTGATTCTTCATAGACATAAACAGAGAGAAGTAGCTCCGGCTACGATGTTCTTCCGCAAGACGCAAGCAGTTCTGTTTATTAACCGCTAGAGCGTCAAAAGTTCCCTACCGCAGCTTTAACACAATGCTCTACCACTGAGCCACAGGAACGCAGCTTTCAGTAATAATAATGAAAAATGCATATTGAGCATATAAATAGTAGGTCTACGCCAATTGAAAATGAAAACTCAATCTATGCTACGCGATGGGTAGGTTTAGGGTTGTTGGGTAGATGCGCATCCTATGTACATGAAAACTTCGTATCATATGGACGCAAACAAATTTCGTATCATATGCATGTGAAAACTGTGTATATTGTATCCACGTGAAACACATGCGAATTAGATCCACGCCAAAGTCGATTTTTTCGTAGCTTATCAATACCACGAGTTTTTGTTTTTATTTGGCCCACTATTTGAATGCAATTTCATGGAAGGTTCATGTGACTCTGAAGACTGGATTAATGATGCTGAAAATTCAGCTTTGCCATTGCAGAGATAAATAATATTTTAAAATATATGATGATAAAAAGCTGACATTTTAAATGGTAATAATATATCACAATATTGCTGTTTTGAACATATTTTTTTATCAAATAAATACAACCTTGTGGGCATAAGAGACGTCTTTCAAAAGCATTCATTGATTTTACCAAACCCAAACTTTTTTTTTTTTTTGTATTTATATATCTTATGATACAGCGACATCGTGATTGAGTCTTACAAAAAAATGTAAAAAAAAAAAAAAAAAAGGACAGCTTTATATAAACCAGTAAAAGATGATTGGCTGTGGTTGTCATGTCGTGCAGGAATGTCACACTCAGACTGACAAATTACTTGTTGCTGGAAACCTGGTTAGGACAAAAAGCACAAAGACAGGTTTTAATGTACCTAAAGTGAGAGACATGTCATGGAGGTTGGTCTCAGAGTAGTAATGGGCTTTGTTGTAGTGCCAAGTCCTAATCTTAATTAATTTACACAGAGTGTGTATATATGCTCTTCTGTTGTTTATGAAAATGTACGATCTCTGTGATAAAAGGGGAAAACAAATGTTTTTTTTTTTTAAGTGCTTTGGAGAGATACTGTGAACACATGGATTATTTTCATCCTGCGGGAATGCTGGGAGACCTGTACAGCTCCAGAGATACTTGTGCCAAAAAAAAAAAAAAAAAAAAAAAAAAAAAAAATATATATATATATATATATATATTATTTCTACATCCAATTAAAGTTGCGCTTCCTCTAGTGAAAAAATACATAAATAAATAAAATAAAAACATGTCCTCTCACATAAAAATCCACCAACATGTGTAGTACTTCTTTTGTTTGTACTTGTTTTGTACTGTTTTTGCTTGTATAAACAGTGCTAAATATGTGCATATTTCTCTTTTGGTTCAATATTATGGATATAAAAATATTTCAAGGTACAAAGGTGCGACTTTGTTTTGGCATCAAGCTGTTGAATGAGGAATAAATTAGTTATATTAAGCACAAAACTATTATACCGATATATCTGAAACTGGACATTTTTTTGTAGTGAATATCTCCTTCTACTGCTGTTTGACTGTTATTTAGTATCACGTATATGATCCAGATCTCAGATATTTAACAGACTCTCCTTTCCCATCTTCCAGTTCATCTCATCTCTGCTGATGGCCAAGCGTGGGAAGTTTAGTCTGTAGATGAGTAGTCACGGTGTGTAATGTCTCCAGTTGGGGGCAGTATTGGGCCAAAGTTTTTTTATAAAAAAGGTCCACATTCATTCTCTTTATGACACATTATTAAGCCATATCAACAATAAATAAAATACACAATTAAACACAGAGCAACCATATGGCCAGCACAGTTATACAGATGTGCATGAGAAATTGAGACCACAGGAATTCCATAACCGTCTCTGATGATGTCGGAGAGTGCTAATGCAGAGTTCACATTAAAATATAAACAGTTTCAGACACACACACACACACACACACACACACAAACAGATAATTATACTTATTATTATTATTTGTATTTATTTTTTTTCAAATGCATTTTCGCTAAGTTTATGCTTATTACTGGACTCTGCAGAGGCACAATTACCTTCCCCCTTACATAAACACACATATATTTTGTCGGAGTCAGTTTGAGTCATCAGGCTGCACACTGCTGGCTGGATCCCACAGTGCTTTCAGCTGTTTTATATGCTCTTATTTATTTATTTTTATGAAGTGGCCAACCACATAGCATTATTGATCAAGGCCACAAGACAGTGATGTGATTTGAGTGAAACTAATACAGAGTGATGTTAAAGACAGCGCAGTGATCCTCACCAATCATCAAAACAAGCAAAAGGACGTTAACAGTATAGCTTTCTTAGGATTTGGATGCCAGCTGCTCTATGATGAAGAAACAGAGTTGATATAAAGTTTGTAAACTTTTGTAGGCGGTCAGTTCATTTAATTCATTTTCAAAAACGTTGAAAGTCAGATTCTGTTTATTCATTTCATATTTTCATTTTTAAAACAGTATCCATCACTAGTGATTTTCGATCTCTAGCTTGGGCTTCTAATTATTTCTAATTCTTTTTTTTTTTTTTACTTTTCCTAATGTTCCCATCCATCATTTGTTTTTGTTTTTTTTAATACAAATTATCTTTATTATAGAATATATCATCTGTTTTGTACATATTATTTTGATTTGTTCATGGACTCCAGCACGTTACTGCAGATCTTCTGGAAGTGTGAGAGACAAACACAACATCTCACACAAAGTATCACTGAATTATCCTCAAGACATTGGGTTTTATTACTGGTTCATGTCTACATAAGGATGAAACGCTGCATTAAAATACTCTGACTGTGGCTCCTGCATCACTCAGCTGTGCTTCTACTGAATCTACAGCGTCACAGCAAAAGAAATGAAGTTTTAGCTGAGTTGTGCTTGCAGTCTGAATTGGATGTAATGGAAGAGAAACACCAGGAGCCGCAGAATAATACAGATACAACAGATATACAACACATCATTCTGTTGAGCTGTCCTCAGCAAACATTCAGCATGATCAGTACAGTCAGATTTGTGTAGAACATAATCTTATCAACTGGTTCTTTTTTTGTTGTTGTTGTTAATTTTGCAGACGGAAGAAAGAAGACAGGAAATGATAGATAGAGGATCAAGACAAGTTGAAAGCTGAGCAGCACAGCTCATTGTGTCCAGACATGTTTGTTAACCGAAAGGCCATTTTCAAAATTGGTTTATGAATCAGCATGTTGTTGGTCTAATAGAGAACGTCATCTGTGAATTTGCGGTTGGCTCTTTAACCTTTGGTTAGCTCAGCTTGTGTGGATTAATAGAGACGTTTGCCTCCATGTGAGTAAACCAACCCAGATGCTGAGATAATCCTGGAAAGACATCGTTGGCATGGCGATAGACCCTAAAGCACATCCTCTGTCTTTGTTGGCTACTGGGATTTCTGGTGTGTCTTCAGCAGATGCTTCCGTTGTTGTCAAGTGCTCCAGGGGAACTCTGGGATTGAAAATGAGTTCTTAATAACTCATGTCAATAAGGTATTTTTCTTTAGATGCGTTTGTATGCATATACAGTATGTATGTATGCACATATAGACCAATATAGGCCCTATAAGAGAAATACACTACCATTAAAAACGTGTGGTCAGTAAGATATTTTTTTTTTGAAAGAATTATTGAAAAAAAAAATAAAAAATAAGTTCTAACCAAATCCAAACTTGGAAACACTATAAGTGATGTTTATATTATAATATTTCCGCTAAGGTTGAAGTTGTTAGAAGATGTGCGAGTCATGACAGATGTTTTCTTGTATGTCCCTCGAAGGAATCACTCGAGTCAGACAATCAATCTTACCGTGTGATTTAAACCATATGGTGTGGATGTCCATGTACAAAATCTCATATACAGTATATATATAATTTTTATTTATTTATTTATTTATTTATTTATTTATTTATTTATTTATTTATTATCTACTGAGTTTACCAAACCCACTTGTTCAAGTTACATTTCCCTTATTAGACTGTCCTTGTTAAAACATTATGAGAGCCATGTTTTTGTGTACAGAACATCACTGCAGTGATGTGACATCAGGCTGTCAGTATAAGGGACAGAATCAGGCCCTCTCATGAAGATTATGCTGACTAATGGCTGCTCTCCTCAAATTTTGCAGAAGAAAACATTAGGACAAGCGCTGCTGGAATAATGAATGGCGCTCTGGTGTCGTCGCATGTTTCTCTGAGCTCCTCACCTCTCATCTCCAGCACCGTCAGCCACAGTGAGCCGTGTTTCATCTCAACCTTCCTTCAGCTGTCAATTCATATTCACATGAGGACAATGACTGAAAGCGGCTGTCACTCACCTACCTCAACTTTTAATTAGACCTGACTGGATATTAGTCAGACCAGCACTGAAAGGCTTGTTTAAAGAGATCAAACATATATGAAGGGAAGATGGCAGAAATAAATAAATGATATATAAATAAATAAATGATTGATATATATATATATATATATATATATATATATATATATATATATATATATATATATATATAGTAAAAAAAAAAAAAAAAAAAAGATTAATTATATATTTATTGACTTATTTGACACAACTGAGCTGCCTGTTGGCTTGACAAGAAAAATTGACTTAGAAAAAGAATTCGGGTTCAGTGATGACCATAGTATTATTCAACACTTTGAGTAAGACCATGGCATTGTTTGATTGAAATATTAATATAGTGTGAGATTTTAAGGTATGTTAAAAAATACAGCATCTACAATGAAAAACGTGGTGTACATCTACACTGAAACATGGTGTACAATGTTCTTACAAATAGCAAGTGCATTTCACAATTAATTACAGAATAAATGGCAAGTAAAATGTTAAATCAAGTGTGACATTGTGAAATAGAAAGGCTGAATTAGTATTTTCTTGTAAAATGTACTCCAATCAACTTTATTTTACTACCTGTAAAACATGGAAATTAAATGGTAATTTAGTGCAGGACTTTACAGGATATAGGATAGTTTATGTATACTGGTATGAGATGAACTGCTGTGATTATCTGTAAGAAAAATTTCCATACATATTGTCATAGTGAACACTGGGATTCCGGATAGCTGAACCATTATAGCCACAAATCAACAATCCTGGTAACATCTTATGTCTCAGAACTGTCATTATTATAAAAGGCTCCTCATCTGAGTTTCCACACTGTGCGGGAAAAAGAGAAAGTGAGGTAAAGACAGGAGGAACATATTGCTGGCATTATTTTAACATCTTCACAGTGGATCAAGACTCCTTCTTCCTTACACAGATTTGTTACAGTTATAGCTGACTGGAATATGTGGATTTTTGTGGTTTGTTTTATTTTGGTGTGCCTCTCTTTTTATTGTCGTAGCTGACAGGACAATGTGAATCGGGAGTAGGTGATCAATCATAATGTGGAATAGAGTCATAAGTGTGTAAGATGGAACTCATATATCACTGTTGACCTGTAAATAACCTGGTTTGAGACTTCTCATCATTTCGCCACATGTGCGGACAGAGCTGCTGTGAGTGTGACTGAGTGGAAAGTGGAAAGTCTTCCACACCGTACACACCCTAACCCTAACCACACGTTCACACGGTAAACTTACATTTGTTTTAAAACTAACATGTATTATGGAGACCTGACAATATCTTCCGTTCATTTTATGGACAACAATTTTGAATAGCCAGTAGATGGCTACAAGTGTCTTTATGTGTGAGCCATTGTATCATTGAATCACCCCTCAATGTTGAGTTCAAACGAATTGATTCATTCTGGAGCAAAACAATGGACGTTAATATAAGTGAGTCATTGAATTGTTCATTTAACCGACTCCTTCATAAAGACCAATTCAGGAACAAACATGTGACTGTCTTGAGTGAACTGTTCACTTGACTTGCACTATTGTTATTATTTTTGTTTTATTTATTTATTTATTTTTATATTTTTGTAGTGAGTCATTGATTCAATCACTTGATTCAATCAAAAGAACTGACACGTTAGACTACAACTGTGTGTTGGCATGCAATGAATGAACTGATGTGACTTCGTTTGGAATTAAATTCGCCGATAGAGAAAAACACACACAAAACAATGGATAATTTAGCGTCTGAAATGTGAGTTACTCTATATAAACTTCTTTGCCAATTGTTGTTTACAAGCAATGCCATTTGCTATGGATCTTGCTATCCTGCCATTTTTCTTTGTTTTCCCCTTAAAGGTGCTGTACATAGGACTGACCCCGAAGCAGTTTCGGCCCAGAACCGACCCACATCTGGCCCAATCTGGCCAAATGTGGACCAGATCTGGGCCAAAACTGCTTGCTGTCTGGAAAGTTAGTCCAAATTCTAAATATTGGAGAGGGTTATTTTCACCCGGCCCCGCCTCCTCAGACTTCCTCAGTAGTCGATTCAGTTAATCAAAACACACACACACACACACACACACACACACAAACACACACACACGTACGCACACACACACGCACGCACACACACACCACTCACATTCCTAGTCAGTAAGAATGACTTAAATCGTTTAGGTTGGGAAGGCCAGGAAAACAAATCTATTTTCATTGAGTCTGTCATCCACTATTAGTCCGCTTTGACGGAGCGTATCAACGACAGTCTAACCAGCCTCTGGAAAATGACATGGCTTTACGGTGACATGTGTCTCATGGAAGTTGTCATGTGCGACATTTTGGAAGTAGCTTGTCCAGAATGTTCGCTTGAGGGTATAAGAAAATAATGATTGATAATTCATAACAACACATCTACTGCATCATCATCATGTCTTCTGCTTTGAGAGGAAAGTGTATTCTTTCTTGAGTAGTCAAACTTTGGATTGTATATGTTAGTTCAATAAACCCTGTTTAGTTATTTATTTATTTACGCACCTGCCATAAGAAAACTTACAATCATTAGCTTCCAATTTACACACTATTGAGGAGAAAATGAAAAGAATGCTGAAGTAATGAGATCTAACTGAATGGGTTCCAGTCATCTACTCAGCTTCAATTAAACCAATTTACTTTAATTTTGACCAGAGTGTGGATTATTTGTTATTACGGTGCATAATTTTAGCTTTGATGCATTTCCAACTGGCTTCTAAAGTTAAGTCACCTTTATTTATATAGTGCAGATTGTGTCAAAGACGCTTTACAGTGTCAAAATAAATAAATAAAATAAAATAAAATAAAATAAAAATGTGTGATAATGCAAGAGGAAACAGAAAACACTCATTGTTGTGTCAGTCATTCATTGTTGATTTAGTGATACTCGGTAAATCTAATTTGAAGGATGTAGTAAAACAACAGTTAACCATATCTTTTTTGACAAATTATTGCTTTTAAAACATGCCTGGTGTATAAAGATTTTATTTAAGGCGCTTATGATTTCTCAGAAATCTTTATTGGTTAGTTCTTCATGTACTAGCCTTTTAACATTGAAAAGTCTACTGTGACAGGATTTGGCTTATGGATATTATGAATTAGCTCAGTAAATGTTAAATAGTAAACAGTGTTCCTGTAGCTCAATTGGTAGAGCATTGCGCTATCAAGCGCAAGGTTGGGGATTCGATTGCCTGGGAACACATGATGGGTAAAAATTGATATCCTGAATGCACTGTAAGTCGCTTTGGATGAAAGTGTCTGCTAAATGCATAAATTTAATTTAATTTAAATGGGAAGTATAGGTTAACTTTCAAAAGTGTGCCTCAGATTTGTACAGTATTAGATTGCTTATCATTGTACATACTTCAAAAATAGATCCACTACATACAGTCGCGGAGAACAAGAGCAAAGGGGAAAGAAAGGCCATAGAATAAGCCTCTGGACAATCTGCAATGAACTGAAACAGCACCATTAGTGTTAATGAAGAGAACCAGAAAGGATTGCTGAAGATTATGCTAGCAGATACTGTGAACTGTGTGCTCGCTGACATAATGGGGACTAGTCACAATTTTTTTTTACAGCTTTACATACTGCAGGACATGATCAAGTTGAGTGTGAGTATTCATGGCCTCTGACAGCTGGTGAAGTTTAAGTCCCATCAGTATTCCAGTGGAGCATGATGGGAAGGTCATTACTGAATGCAGATAAATGTTACAAGAGATAAAGCACTGACCTCAGATCAGATTTAGAGAATGAAGAAAGGTCAAATTTACATTTTAGACTCTCTTTCTCTCCTTTCTCTCTCTCTTTCTGTGTCCTCTAAAATGGGATGCAATCAGAGGATTGCCTTGGAAAATAATTGACACTTATGGCAAGGTTATGACTGATGGTTGTATGTTTACTGTATTCTTTGATTAAGTAAGAGTCAAAGATCATGCCGACAGATTCATCACAAACACACCCATTTCCCATAGGGCAGTTTTATAAGAGGAACGAATGTCATTGTAGTGACTTTTATCCTGCAACACTGAAAAACTGGCCTCATGACATTCCCAGCTCAGTTTAGAGGAATCCATCAAAGGAGTCTTTGTGTTATCACACGTTTGAATGACACAAAACGGGAAAATGGTTTTCAACTGTAGTATGTGTCAGGAATAAAAACCCAATTATTATTATATTAAGCTATTATATTTTTGAGAGAGATTGCATTACTTTACACAAACCTAAAATTAATAACTTTAATGAAAAAAAGTGATCATTCCATTATTAATGTTTTCATTTGTTTACCATGGGTCAGATGTTGCTTAAAAAGGACAAACACACCATAAAATGAATACAAATATAATAGTATATTGTAACTAACATTACTGCAATTGTATATTTATCCGCAGGCTACATCTTTTATATTATTAAAAAGTGTTCAGGCTTAGGAAAGACTCTGAATATTTTTGGAACTTTAACTACATTTGAAAAATGCAGCCCGAACATTCTTGAAAGAAAACATAAACAAAAGAGAAAAGACAGAATTTAATTCAAGATAATTCTTATAGCATCAATGTCTTTAGGCATTTAAATAATTAACAGTTTGTGTGCTATGCGAATTCTGGTGACAAAGTCAACTTGATTTAAAGGATATAAATAGTTATCCAACTGTAAATAGGAAAATTCTGTCATTATTTAATCATTGCTTAATCTTTTTATATTGTTATTTTCGATAAAAAATGACAGCACATTATAATGACATCATACAGAGAAAATAATAATAATAATAATAATAATAACAATAATAATAATAATAATAATAATAATAATAATAATAATGAAAGAAATAGTATTTAAATTTTTTGTTTTTGTATCTGCTATACATTAATACATAAATTCATATATATATATATATATATATATATATATATATATATATATATATATATATATATATATATATATATATATATCATAATGACAAAATACAGAAAAAAAAAAAATAAAATAAAAAAATAATAATAATAATAATAATAATAATAAATAAATAAATAAATAAATAAAATAAAATAAATAGTATTTTGCAGCAAATTTGTTGTTGTTCTTTTTGTATCTGCTAAATATATATATATATATATATATATATATATATATATATATATATATATATATATATATATATATCGTTTTATATATTTATATTGTTGAGAAGTGTTTTAGGAAGGACTTGGAATATAGTACGCATTTATAATGGCCTACATTTTTCATTTTGTGAACATAAAAAATAAATATAAAATAAAATAATAAAACAATAATAATAATAATAATAATAATAATAATAATAATAATAATAATAATAATAATAATAATAATAATAAATATAAACTCCAAAGACAAAAAAAGCATACAGACTATTAACAATGTGAATTTGAATAAATGATGATGGATATTTCCAACGAAACGGCAGTATGCAGCATTAAGATATGGTGCCGCAGTGGAGCAATGGTGGTTAAGGAGAAAAATATCAGTGAAGTTTTGTGTCTTTATGAGATTGCAGTGCTCTCTTTCACACACACATCCTTAGTTAAACACACAGAAGTGAGGTGTGTGGAGTCCTTTGATTAGAAAATGCTTCAATTTAAGACTGAGGCTTTTTCCTCCTTTATTACTGCCTGTAACCTTCACTGGGACTCTTTGATCAGATTATTTCCCTTGTTGCTTATGATGAAAATACTACTTCACAATCTGTGTAGCACCGATGGAAGAGAGGAAGAAGAAAGAGAGGTAGGAGGGAAGGTATAAGTGAGTGATGACATCTCATCCGCATGCCCTCGTTTGTGGATGCCGATTTCCTGTGCATACAGGAAGGAATAGGATCAGGACATCTAGTTTTGACATTGTGACTCACAAAGTCATGACTGAGCATATGAGATGTTGATCATCAAGCTGATTGATCCTTGACAGAAATGGTATAGGATATCCCATAAAGATAAGAGCATCAATCGCAATCCATGCAATGAAAAAATTTAATTATTAATTGTTGATTCTGTATCTGATGTTCTCGAAACTACAGAGGTGAGTGAATCCCAACAGAGCCTGACATCATAACTCCAATAAAGCATGTAAGTGAATGATTTAGAGTCCCTCTTCACAGAGAAACACTGGACGAGCTCCTTAATAAAAGATCCAGTGAAAATGATCAACTCTGTGTTCTGAGGTAGATCAATTATCATGCATTGATATTTGTGGTCTGCTAAAAGGTAATTCAGTCAACCCCAGTTGTGTGTATGTGTTGAAAGGTAGCAAGGTTTTGGAAGTGTTTTCTAAAAGTTGAACTTATTTTAAATTGACCACTGCATTTATTTTATTTTATTTTATTTTTTTTATCCAATATGTGAACCAGCTCTTGTTTTATTCTGATTTGCGAACACACACTTTTTTAAATGAATTTGTCAAGACTAACAAAATAATCCTGTTTTATGGCTTGTGAGATGAAGACATTTTTCCATATGACTGGCGGTGGTCCATTTGACAATGTGTAGTTTATTTTTTATTATAAAAAAGGTAGATCAAACCGTTAATTTACAGTAGTCAAGTTAAACCTCCAATCCTTCTGCTTCTTCTACTTCTACTTCAGACAGTCAAGAATCCCAAATAGTTTCTTTGCATTTCAAGAGCAAAGTGAACATAAATTCATTGTGCTGAGCAGCTGCATTTAACAAAATATAAGTATGTAAATAGTTATTGTCATGCTGCTTATATAATCTCATTATTTCTTAGCATGAATAAATTTGGGCACCATATGGATTGAATTAAACCTCTCTGTATGAATACAGTTATGAAATAATACATGTTCAGTTTACTCTTTAAATGCAATGCAATTCTAATTCTTGATCCTCCTGCTATATTTCCTTCTTCACCAACGAGAGCTTGCATTTGTTTTACATCAAGTCCTTTCCAGTTATTCATATTTCCTATATCTTCACTTTAAACAAATATGCAAAATCCTGTGAGTAGGTAATAACTTCTCAGGCACAATGAAGACCAAATACAGAGAGCAGAATATGAATGGATAATTTACCTGCTGTTATAACTTCACAACTGCAGTACTTCGAGAACAGACAAAGTGATAATTTACCTTCCAGCCTGCTGCAGTGTTTTATAATGCAGGCTCCCATTCTTTCATGGCCCATTGTAAAATCTGGTATCCACCGCAGAGCTGCAAAAATATGGGCAAGAATATGTTTAAGGCTTTATGTAGAGTAATAGCGAATATGAATTCACTAAATTCAATAATCACATTCTTGATTTTTCTGGACTGTTGAAAGGCTTCTATATTTCTATATTTACTAATATAAACATGGACAACAATGTGTTTATTATTCAACTGGTATGTTTTCTTTTAGATTTGTATAATAACTTCCCTTTAGGTGCTAAGGGGAACATCAGTAGTATCATTTACATTTAGGCTTGAAATTTTGTGTGTTCCCTGGGATCAAACCCATGACCTTGGTGTTGTTAGTGCCTTGCTCTTCTATTTGAGCTCCAAGAACTTAAATATGCTTTGCATTATTTATGTAAATAATTGACTCTTTTTTCTCTTTTTCTCTTCTCTACATTTTCACATGTTCTTATAACGGGTATTTTAATCTGATGCTCTCTGGGTAACATGATAAAATTAGAAAACCATTGTCCTCAACAGAATAAAGCAGTTATATACAATTTATTATAATTATACAACAAGATAATTGGAGAGATGATAGTTCGGACCACATCATGTCTGATCAATTTGTGCACTATACTACATACAGTAAAGATGCACCTGAAGAATTTTGCATATTGCATTAACGGTGGACCTCTGGTTTGTTGAGGAGACACTGAACATGCAAATAGCAGGTAGAGATTTTACTTTGTAAAATCGCAGGCTAAAGCGTGTGCACGATTTATTAATTTGTTCCCTCGATGTACTAAAACATGCACACGATTACTAATGCATTCCCTCGATTTACTATTTCCTTCATTCGATTTAAAAATTGTGCACACGATTTACTAATTCATACCCTCGATTTGCTAAACCATGCCCACAATTTTGCAAATCGAGGGAATGCAATAGTAAATCAAGAGAACGATATAGTAATCATGTGCACGTTTTAGTACATTGACGGAACGAATTAGTAAATTGTGTGCACAATTTATTTATTTTTTCTTGCATGTCATGTGCGGGGCTCCATAACTTTGCCTATTACCGTATGTTTGACTTTATCTGAAATGAGTAGATTTAGGAAATCCTTATTAACCGGTCCTGCACTGGTTTTGGCAGACATCCATGACTGACTTTGGCTGTATGCCTCACTTGGCAGGATTATTAATCATAAAACGGTAAGGTGTATAGGTCTTCCAATGCCCTAATGATAATTAAATGAGACAGAGGCCTGTGAGTGAATATATGGTTGTAATGAGGTGGCCTTTCCCGAACGACGTTAGTGTATCATTAGTACACTTCTCTACGAGTGTCACCATTTCTGAAATGTGTATTTATTTATTTTTGGTGTGTGTGTAGGACGTCTCAAATGATGCCAACACATTGCAAGCATTTCATGCAACTGTAAAATATTACCTCAACGATTCAGTGGAATGCAATGGATTTTCAAAAGTAAATAATGGCATAATATTGATTTTATTAGCATTGTAATTTCCAGTGCGTTTTAGCGAGCAGCTATTGTCTGGAGCAATAAGTGGGCAGATAAGAGGGGCCTGCAAATGATAGAATATCAGGTTCATATCCAGGACACCCACACACTCACACCAATGAAGTATGACACTGTTGCTATGGGACATGAACTGCCCACTCGGGGACTACACTAGGCATATCGAGTTCTAGAGGTTCTTGTTAGAATAGCCTGCAAGAATACTACAATATCACATTCCACAAAAGAGTCAAGACCCACACATTAAATTCAGATTCAATTACACCAGTGAGGTCTCTGGTTTTGTATAGCTTGTGTCACTACATTACTTCAGAACAATAAGAAAACTACTTAACCAGACCTCAATGAATTGTCCCTGCAGCTGTCTGCAGTAGGATAATGTTATGATTTAGTAGTGTATATCTGTTTATCTATCTATTAGCTTGTCTGTATCTGTCTGTCTGAAAATCATCTAGTGTGTAGGCATCATCAAAAAGATTTTATTTTTTGAAAGAAATTAATACTTAATTCTTAAATTAATACTATTCAGCAACAACACATTAAATTGATCAAAAGTAACAGTAAATACTTTTTCATTGTTAAAAATGATTTCTGTTTCTAAAAAAGTAAATCTCAACATTAGTAATAATAATAAAAAAAAAAAAAAAAAAATGTGTCTTGAGCACCAAACTGGGAACATAGAGTAACTTCTGAAAGATCATGTACTGAAAATTCAGCTTTCCATCAAAATAATAAATATATTTTTTTAAATATTAAAACAGAAAACAGTTATTTTAAATTGTATTATTATTATTATTATTATTATTATTATTATTATTATTATTATTATTATTATTATTATTATTATTATTATTATTATTTAATCAAGTAAATACATATTCAATGAGATAATTCCTGGTAGTGGTATGGTAGTGTATGTTTCATATATATATATACATTTTAGTAAACGCATAAACATTAAAAAAACTATTCACTGTTCAGATATGCCAATCAAGCAAATTAATTCAATATTATACAGCCTGTCACCGGCCTATCGTCCATAGAAATCCATTTTTCAGTCACGTTTGTCAATCTGTCATATTTCATCATATGTTTCAGTTAAGGGGAACTTGTCACACAGTTTAATTTAAATTTTAGATGTATATTATAATTGTTTGCTCTTAAACAGGTTCCACTGTGACTGTCAGATAAAATGAAAGCTAAGTGTGACCTTAGGCTGTCAAAGTTTCAGTTGTTAAAAAAAAAAAAAGGCAATCTCTGCTGGTAATGTGGCTATTGAGGCAATCACACCTGTGTCTTTAGAGCATTGCTCAATCAAGGCTGCTGAATGGCATCCCAGATAGCTCAGCGAATTGTCCTCCATTATTGTGCTGTAATGGCTTTATGTGTAGCATCTTATTTTAAACCCGATTTCTCTCTGAAAAAAGAAACACACACACACACACACACACACTATAAAATAATGCAACATAAAAAAATAAGATAAGTACCAGAATTATAATTCACCATATCTCAATATTCTTTGGGTGCAGTTCTGTAGTCTTATTTATCTATAGCTCGTTTGACATCAGCCCTTTATTTCAGTCTCACCAGTACTGATCTTCTCCATTTTGTGTTTGACATTACGTTCAGTTTCAGGAATATCTGGGTGTGTGTGTCATTGTCTGTCTTCTGAGAGTGAAGCAGCACTTTCTGATATCCTTTTCCTGCTGCAGCCTCTCCTGACCTCCATAGACTCCACCATGAGATTATTAGTACAATTTGCCACCATTAGCAGCAGTTATATTAAATAATAGGTCTGTGTTCCAACCTTAAATCAAAGCTAATTACACCCAGGAAAGAGGACCCAGTGCCAGAGGACAGGTTGTCCTCATCCTTGAACAGGCGCTGCCTTATTGGCCCCAGTCAGAGCTCAAAACACAGAATGGCTCCAGTAATGCTACAGTAAGCCAGCCCCCAACACACATCCGTTACGCCATATGGGCAGATTTGATTTTTATTCATATTTTAAATAAGTAATTGCTCATTATTGACATAAATTTATTAATAACTCATGCTTTTAAATAGACCCAGAAATCAGCTATTGTTAACCATGTAATTGCCAGACAGGTATAACTTTTCTCAAGTAAGTTGTACAAATAGAATTTAGATTCCATAGATATATCAGCATCGACTGACCAAGGCTTGTTAATGACTGACAAAGAATAATGCTCAACATGTACAAAATTTATTGAAAATGACTAATTATTAATTTTAATGATTGAGACTCTACAGTACATAGATGTAAGACTAGTAAGCAATATTGTAGGGATAGGTGGTTTGACAGTGCAAATTTTTCATCTCTGCTAGAAATTGAGAAATCAAAAGGGAGTTTTTCAAATCTGAGAATAAAAGTCTTGTATAAGTCTGTGGTTCTTAATATGTGGCTTTGAAGAATATATATATATATATATATATATATATATATATATATATATATATATATATATATATATATATATATATATATATATATATATATTATATATATATATATTATATATATAGCAATTGTTGCTGAATTTTATTACAACATTTCTACTGATGCAATATCTGTCAAGTGAATAGTGATTATTGTGAAATGGTGATTTAATGTGTTAGTCTTTTTTCAGTGCATCACTGACTAGAGAGCAGCTGTAGTTATGAAATGAAAATGAGCGGAAAGCGATGAGGAGAGTGTGTGATTTATTGTGGCGATAGAGTGACCATTTGATTACACTTCCCATAAAAGATGAGAGTGAGTTATACAGCCCAAACTGCACAATTACAAGCTAATAGCGTCCAGCCATCATTACTCATACTTTCAACTCAGCCACGGGAACACTGAATTAAGAACTAGAATATTTGTGCCTTCATACACTTTGGAAAAATCTAATGCTAGACTATATTAGACCACTGACACTATGAATATGGCAGTGTGGTTAAATCTGCAATTTAAGATGCAGCTGCAAGGCAAAGATAAATCTAAAGGTTTGTAATGAAGATACAAGGACATCTACAGCTTAGTGTTGTTATAATACCAGAATTTCAATAATTTGTTTCAATAATTTGGTACAAATACCAGTGAAATCTTACGGTTCTCTGTACCAATTTTGGTACCATAAAAAAAAAAAAAAAAAAAAAAAGGTTACAATAATTTATTTTAGATTGTATTTGTATGTATTTGATGAATTTGTTTGGTTTGACTGAATCGTACTCAAGTTCATTTCCCCTCTTGGTGCAGATCTTTTTGGCAGGTATGAATATAGCAATCACACTCAGGTGTGGACCAAACAACCGTACCGAGACCCACCTGGAGAGGTGGTCTCGATCTGCTTTCAAACAAAATCTTGAACGGTTCGTTTAAGGTGTGAATATGACCTACGAGTTTTCATGAGCATGATGCACAGCAAAGTGTGGTGAGTGCGCTAAATAGGCTAAAGCTTGCCACAAAAATTACTGTAACTATGTTGGAGAAATATTTAAATTATTTTAATTAAATTAAACTAGTGTTTTATGAAGTCAGTGTCGCAAAGATGAAGTTGATGATACTCATCATTGGACACGCCTTTAGAAAAAAATGCACCTTTACGGATTATATTTTTGTTTTGGATTTGAATTATTTCATTTTGTATTAATTTAAAGCTTGTTATAGATATATTCATCATGTCTGTAAGGAAAATATTAGCTGAGTTTCAGTGCATTTTTGTGAAGCGCTCCTGTTCAAGACCGAGACGGCAGGCACATCCTATTCAGTTTCTTTATTTTACATAAGCACAGCATTTTCTTGGTATTGTGAGTGCACACAAATAAAAACCCTTTACAGTTCTGAACGATGTATTACTCTTACCTTTATATGCTAAAATTATGGCGTATTTCATTTGCATTATAATAAATAAATAAATAAATAAATAAAGTGTGATAAATAAACCACTAGGCCACTACTAAAAAATATCTCTATACAGCACAGTGAATCTCTGATTTACATTGTTGGTTATAGCGAAACAGTCTGCAAATGAGCAAAAACTCATGGTGAACAAACTCTGGCTTAAAAGCCTTGCTGTTAAGTTCATGCAATCAACATACTGTAATTTGACTGGTTAAAATGCTCAACACTGCATAACACATTGTAAATAGAAACCTTGGATGATCTTCACATAGCACTTGTTTGAAAGCAGTCACCTATCTGCGGGTACTGGATTGACCCAGTACTCAGCACTACCAGAAAGATTGGTATCGTTGCTTTTTAAAAATGTAAGTATTGACTTTTCTAACAGCACTACTGCTGGTATTCCTTGAATTCTCTACATATACATGAACTTTTTCAATATGATGTGTAATAAAAACTCCACGGTAAATTATTCCAGCAGTTCAGGCGCTAACAGAATTGTTGAACTGTGCTGGAGGAGAAAACTGAATCTGAATGTCATGATTTTTCAATGAATCCAGTTAAACTCATAAATAAACGTCTGAGGAATTTGACCTCAGTCCCTATGCAGGACTAAAGGAGAGTGACGGGGAACTGAAAAAAATGCTTAATCTTCCCACTTGTGGAAAAAAATGCCAAGAGAGAGGCGTCTATTGAATGGAAACTGTGTGCCTGTAGGTACTATCACTCTTCCTCAGAGACCTTGCCTGAGGCATCCATCCAACTCCTCAGGGAAAATCATCTCCCACAGAGGTTCCTGGCTGCATCATCGACAAAAAGTAAAAAAAAAAATAAAGAAAAAGTATATATATTCTCCATTCGCAGTCTAGTTCTCACTATGACGAAAAACCCACATGCGTCCACTGCATGCTGCCGGAGATGCACAGAGCTCTAAAACTTTAATTAGACTTTGATTCTAGACATTGAGAATAGGTTTCTTTGAAGACTGCAGGGACTGTTGGCCTATCAGTACTGTACTCTCCAGCAGTGTAAAAACTTCAAAACATTGGAGCTTTAATAGGCAGGAATTCCTGTGATATATTCGTTGTCATCGTGTCTTATTCCATCATTAATTTTCTATGTTGTTTGTGGCCTCAATGCAGGGAAGTTCCAATCTGTATAACTGAAAGTAATTGTGCTGAAGGCTGTAAAAAAGGTCTTTCAGCCCACCTCAGCTCCCGGAAGATCATTATGTGTACTGAATACTGACAAGCCTCTTTCAGTTGGAGGCCAAGGGCCCAGTCAGCTTGTCCTCCACTGTATGAGTGAAATATGATTAGGAGTCTAATTAGGTCCAGTAGAAAAATTTGGGTGGGGGTCGTTTCTTAGTGTAGCTGGTTCTTGTTCGTTTTTTTTCTTATGACTTACCTCTACATATTTTGTCTGCAAAAGAGATGGAGTCAGTGCTTAAAAGTGTAGAAGATATCCTTCTTACCATATAATCTTGAACAATCAGCAGGTCAGGGTGTATTTATGAAATATTCTTGGAGAAGCTATTGACCTGTACTATAGCTAGGATAAGTAAATGATTTTGATTGCGCTTTTGTTTTTCTGATTGCAGACTGTTGAAAGGTTATGAAGCTGCTCTTTTCATATCTTTACCAGCAGTGTTGGGGAAAGTTAGGCTACTTTTAAAGGTAATGCATTATAATATTAAATTGAATCCATTAAAAAGGAACCATTGCTTTTTAAGTAAAGTAATGCATTATGTTATTTGTTTCGTTACTTTTAGTAATCTGTGCTGGGCTTGCTTAGTTTTTTTTTTTTTAATCATTAAATAATAATAATAATAAAAAAAATAATAGATTTATTAAAATAATTGAAAGTGCCTCTGCCTGAAGGACAATTCTCTGCCTCTACACCTCGCTCCCAGTATTTCTTAACACGAGGACAGGAGACGTGTCAGTGAATAAATGGGAAACAAAGTAACTTGTGTTACTTATCTGGAAAAGTAGCTCAGATATTTTGTTGTACATTTAAAACTAATGAAATATTACTTGAAAAGGTAATCTGATTGCATACCATACATTACTTTTAATGCATTTCCTCCCAACACTGTTTAGCAGATGCAAAGATGTTTCCAGTGACATACAACTCTTTGCACTTTGCACAAAACTTTGCACAACACTTTGCATTGGATAAAAGCATCTGCCAGACACATAAATGTGATTTAAATGCTATTGTTTATTGCCTAGTCTGTTATACTGATACAGCAAGGATAAAGCCATGACTTTCAGTAAACTAAATAAAATCAATTTTGTTTGGGACTGTTAAGGTCTGGAAGTGGTCTAAAGGTTATGTAGTCCAGACAGGGTCGTCTTCTCCACTCCTCTACTGACAGCAAGCCTTGTCACTGCAATGATCCAGTGCAAGGAAATCTAGTTACTGCAGTGGGTTTTTAATAATAGCTTGCCGAGCTGTGATCAGGTGTTGGTGGAAACCTTCTCCCTGTCCAATTTAAGAGGCCACAGGACAGCTTTTCACACAGTTTCTCTGCCCATCACAACCTTTTGTCTAGGGAGAACTGGACGGTCATCCCACTCTATCGATTTGTAGATTTTATATAAGATTTTTCATTTAGTTCATTATTTGGTTGCTTTTGAATCAGCGCTTGACCCTGGCTGTGAAATCCGTATTTTATTTTATTTTCTTTCTTTCTTTCTTTTCTTTTTCTGTATCAGAATATTTCCAAACAATGAAAGTACCTGAAAGTAATTTTGTTTATTAATATATTTAATATATTTATATTTATATTTTTACAGAAAAAAAATGTACAATTAACTCAATTTGAGTCAAATTTAACACTCTTGAAGTGTCTATGTAACTTTTAAATATGTGAAATGTGTACATTGGTCACATTTCAGAACAGTAAAAGTTTGTAATAATAACAAAATAATTAAAGACTATTGTACTCTTTTATATCACACAGTCTGTAAAAAAAAAAAAAAAAAAAAAAAAAAAAACCAAGTACAAAGAAAAACAACAACTTGCCATTGAAACAGGAGCTACTACATTAACAATTTCCAATTCCAAACTAAAAAGAGTAGATTATTGTGGGAAATATACCGCATATTGAGTTAACATGGAAAAACAACTCTCTTTAATACACTATTTTACATTTTTTTATTGACTGATTGGATTTTAAATTGGGCATGCTCATTAATTAATTAATTAATTAATTAATTAATTAATTTGCATTTAGAATACCTTACCCTCATTTTATGCTCGTGTATAGTCAATCCACAAACGCACTTATAATGTAATAAAACTGTAAAATGTAGTTTTTAAATCTCAGAATAAATATAAATTTTTGTACTTATACTGTATTTATACAGTACTATGTTTGTGCTTTATTTTGACTGTTCATTATAAAGTTATTATTCCTAAACTAATTTATAAAATTTAAAACTTGGGGTTGTTTCTTTGTTCTAAAATTTGTACTATTTCATGGGATGGTAATGTTATAAGTGAAATATTAGTGAATACTAGCTTTCATATAGCTTCAGTTGAGTTTCAATATAGATCACAAGTCATATGGGCAGCTTTTATGGTGAATGTTTATTTATTTATTTATGTTTTTATATTTGGTCACTATGAACTGCCTGTTTGTATGGGAAACTGTTGCATAAAGAAAACAAATCTGATTTTAAAAATGTTTGGAATTTGTTATAGCATGACTGTTTTATATAGAATTAATTTATACATTGTCTAAAACAATATCTTAATAAAGACACACAAAGACATAGTTTTGAAGGAAGTGAATGGCCCTCAGATTTCCTTTTAATCATCATGAGATAGTGGTAGGCGGGGTGACATTTCAGACAGTAATTTATATGATAAGTACTCAAAAAGTGAGATTTGACCTTGTGAGTGACACTTGAAATGGCTGTGGTGATGATCTGATTGGTGAGCTTTTGTTAAGCAACCCAAGATGCAGAAGTTTTCAGGGGACTGCAATAATGAAGGGTCAGCTGCTGGTGAAACTCAAATTATTCATAGACTGCAGCATGGCTCATATGCCAAACTAATGCTTACATAAAGAGTTAGCTCTGCTTTGTTCTTCAGTGCTATATATTGCACATCAGCGTGATATATTGTAAACAATGAAAACAGATGCATATTAACAAGACAAGTGGGTGTCATGCATTTAGCATTTATGCATTTGGCAGATGTTTGTATTAGGGCTGTTTCGAATGCCATTTTTTGAGCTTCGAAGCTTAGGTAGCAATCAATATCGAATATTCGAAGCTTCGGTGGGTGGGGCTAAATATATAATAATAGTGTCGGTTTGCATTTGTATCATCTTTCACGACTTCACGTTTCACTCTTCGGCATCGTAAATGTGTTGCGGCAGACCCAGTGGAGTGCAGTGTTGCATTTGGTGCAATATGATCAGGTGGCACAAATTCTTTAAATATTAATAAACATTTAATAATCTTTTAATTAGAACAGTTTCCGGTACGCATTACACGGGCAGGTTTATGCTCCGAAAACGGACAGTGCACAAGTGATACAAAACACAAAGTCTGTTGAGAGCAAGAACTTTAATAAGGTATTAATAACGAACATTTCTTTAAAACGAATGAATCCCAAAACAGAAATTAAATTAGTAACACACAGTGATTTCAACGAACTGTAATAAATAAAGAACACGGTAGCATGCTTATAAACAGTTGAATAAGAATAAATGAATTGTTTTTAAAATGACACAAAATGTAATATCTATTACAATTAGTTTTATTCTATATAAGGGATTTATTTTGTCTTATTCTGACTTTTTGTTAATTTAAATCTTTAAAATGCGCGATGCTTTTATTGAAAGCATGTTGCAATTAGCCTATTTATCAAAGAAAATTAAGCGCATAAAAGCAGTTTTTTTTTTTTTTTTTTTGCCGCGTGCAATCAGGTGATTTTTCAAACTTGTGGTGCTGTTGTGGTAGGCAAGTTTCAAATCGCATATTTGACACACTGCCTTTGTCTTGTCATCCTCACTTAATTTAAAGTGCTCCCGAAAATGCGGTCGTGCAGACGTGCACACGTCTCAATTTACTTTCACTTTAATTAGCGGTAATTCAGTAGCATTTGTTTGAATTAACCATGGGCTAATTTATTTTTTTCTTAATAAAAATACACAAAACAATAAGACACTCGCTTGTATTACATATTGCAAAATGAATAATAACTTAACACAACATGCAAAAACTAAACAAAAGCACTTATGAAACGCCCTTAAAGTGCATTTATTAACAAAACGAACCACTGCACACAAGTATCAAACAAGAATTTATATAAAATATTACTATATTATATAAATTATATAAAATTCACTATTCGTTAAATAAAGTGCCTGCCTTGGCTTTTTCAGCAAAAAAAAAAAAAAACACCGCACAACCATCGAATATGCAACGAACGAAAATCAAACACATCCCTGTTGGCATTTGGTTTGAATCCAAAATATTTCCAAATAGGTGCTTTTGCATTTCGCTTTGAAACCAGATCTTCCGCCATCCTTTAGCTCGCCTCACTCTCCTCAAATGATAAATGAAATCGGACACCTGCTGCTTTACTGCGGCGCTCGTTCCGCTCACGCTAAATAACGAAGGCACGTAGTCACTAACTGAATTAAGTGCTTTATTGCTATAGGTTAAAACTTCAACAAGATGGGGACGGTGCCGGTGGTCAAGTGCTATGACCGGTAGGTGGGTTAAACACCGTGTATCACGGTAACACCAACTATCGCAACAAGCCTACTCCCAAACAGCTGAGGTCTTGGGCATTTTGTACCTATTCAGTATGAGATGAAATAAATCACTACGTTCGCCAACGGGCGGTTCAAGCATGAGTGAGAATGAATCCGCGACGGAAGTCACGTGTTGAAAAAAAAAAGAAGAATATTCGAATCTCAAAACTGAAAATCGAATGCCACCCCACCGAACGAATATTCGAATATTCGATTATTCTAGTACAGCCCTAGTTTGTATCTAAAGTGACTTTTGGTACATTTAGGAGATGCATTTACCCACATTGATTGCTAGCAACATTATTTATATATTTGTTTGGTATGCTGTTTATTTATTTATTTATTTTTCCCAAGTTTAATTTAGTTGAAAAAGAACACAATCAGGAGACGTTTAAGTTCTTTATGTATACTGTTTCACTTCATTTCATTTAATGGCAAGTTTGTCTCAGATGACTCTGCTCAAATAATATTAGACAATGTTTCTATGAAGCTGTCAAATTAATGTGGCAAGTATAGTTGAGATCAGAATTAAATGAGAAACATTGGAGTTCATATTCAGACTTCTCATTGCAGATCATGGCAGATATGAGCACAGTCTGAGATCTCTTTTCTAACTCTTGAGGAGAAATTGTGAGATTACTGGGGTCTTTATGCAGGACACAAATCTGAGATGTATTTGCTCTCCATTCAATCTTGTTTCTGTCTAGAACAAACATTCAAGATATTAAAAAGACCTAATTTGTGATATTAATGTTTCATGTCTATGGGAATAGACTGATAGTCTGCCTCAAATAGAATAATGCATTTGTTGGCAGGAATTACATCACTTTAAATCATTGGATTTGTTAAGTTGTTAAACAAGAAGAATTGTTCTCATCCAGATCTTCTTGTTCTGAACTCCTGCAAGATATGTATGTAAATTAAAAATTAAATTACATTTATGCATTTAGCAGACGCTTTTATCCAAAGCGACTTACAGTGCATTCAGGCTATCAATTTTTATGTATGTATGTATCTATTTAATTTAGATGTTATTTTCTTTCTCTGAAGTAGCCTTCCAACTTTTTAATCGTTTAAATATGACTTTTTACAAATGCTTTGGATTTTTTGGTGAAACCTTGCAATACTGTATACATCAACTCTCTCTCTCTCTCTCTCTCTCTCTCTCTCTCTTTATATATATCTTTATTCTTTATATTTCTGACCTCCAAAACCCTGTCGCCCAATCTTAAAATTGAACTTTCTCCACCACAAGTTGAGAATGAATTTTGACACTAATGTAAAAATCCAATCTCAGCCAACTGTCAGTGAATATTAGTCACTGATGGAGTTTTGTATCACCTGTTTAATGAAGGAACCTGTTTTGACTGGGCTGTTGATCCATATATTGGTAGATGTCACACACAGATTTGGACATGTTCCATCAATTTCACTTTGCAGCGGTATGCTAATACAGAATTTGAATAACTTCCTCGGCGAATGGAACATACTCGATAAGACCAATTTTATTATGCACAAGGTAAATTGTATGTGCATCTAAAATAAAGCTGTCAGTGGGGAGGGGTTGTCCTCTGCCCTCCTCATTGTGGGTGGGTTTGACATACTAATAGCTTTAGAATTGGAGTTGAATTGTTTTCTTGTAACAAATATTGTTTTTGTTGAACCGTTTAAAAAATAATTTACAATTATTTATTTATTTATTTATTTATTTATTTATTTATTTATTTATTTATTATTCGGTTTGGATGTTTAGTGTTTAGAAACTGCTGGAAAAACTTTAGTTTAGGGATCAGCTCTCACTATTAACTAGTTGCTTATTAGCAAGCACACTACTAGGACTGGTTGTTTATTAGTACTTATAAAGCACACATTCATGCATTTTTCTGCATGTCCATCTTTTATATCCCCTTTTAGATCCCTTATTCTGACCCCACACCTAAACTTAACAACTACCTTACAAAATATTAATAAGCAGAACATTAGGAGTCTATTGAAGCGATGTTGAAGTTAGTATTTAGTTAATAGTGGCAACTGGTACAGTGTGACTTGTACGTTATCAAAATAATTAAACATTTTCTTTGAAATTTAGTGTTAATACTTAAAATTAATTATAATAATTATCAGCTAGCAAATAAATAACATATTTGGAACAGATGAAATATAAACCTTACCCAAATTATTAAATAAAAATTGATAGTAATATTAATTAAAGCATATATATATATATATATATATATATATATATATATATATATATATATATATATATATATTATTTAAAATCATCTATCTCACAGTTGCATGAAAAATGCACTTTTATGTTAAATGGTCTATTACTTTTTTGTCTTTTATTAAAACAAATTGCGATAAGATCATGGATTGTGATTCTGCCTGTAAAAAAAAAAAATGTAATATGATTTTTCAGCTCTAGTCTGATCAGTGAGAAAGTGGAATTCAAATGGCTAATGCACATACTGTAGTAATGTAAAGAGATCTTTATATCTAAATACCAGAGACCTTTTGCACACCAATTTCTTTAGCTGGTGCAAACACAAAAGAAAGTGAACAGACATGTTATATTACGCAGTGAGGAAAGGTTATTTGGGAAGTAGTACATACTGATACCTTTTTTAAAAGAAAAGGCATCAGTGAACAGTTTCTGCAATATATACATTTTTCGTGTTAACCTCCAGAAATGTCAACGTGCATCTCTTGATATTTAGTGATTACAAACCTTAATAACCTTTTTATTTATTTATTTTGAATTATAGGTGATTATGTACTTTGCTTTTATAATGTCAATGCTGAGTACAAATGGTAAAAGCATTTACTTTTTTTATTAAACCAAAAAAATGTTCCTTGGTCTGGACAGATGCAGTCTTAAACCAGACTATACTCAATGGGAAAAGTCTCAGTACAAACTGTTTAAAGACTGTATACAAATTGGTTTTGCTGCAGTGGTGCAGCAGGTCTGCGCTGGTGTACGTTCACAGTAACATATGTGATGTTCTTGGCCCATTTGCAATCTTTTGGGTAGTAGTCAAGCCATGTAATTTGCATGATGTGTTATGTCCATGTTTACAGCCGAGCTGAGGGGAGGTGGAAGGAATGTTTCCTGATGTCTTGTGCCAGCCTCACAGTGTCAGTTTATGCATTTCCAAGTTGTTTCCATGGCACCTGGACACCAGTTGTTTTCAGCATCCCTCTGGTGCGTGCACACACCACACTTGGAGGTAATTTATGGCAGTTATGCTCTTGCTTTGGTTATTTGCTGTTACCATAGAGGATCTGTTGTGGTTTTTTTTTTTTTTTTTTTCTAGTGTGCCTTGTCAGAGCATTGAATCCAAGCCAAAGACTGCAACAGTGCTTTTTAAACGAAACAACTCAAGCATCAGATTCATCTGTTGGTTTGATTGCTAATTAATATGTAAAGGATTATACATTTGTGTAAATGGGAAAGCTGTGCAATGCTCACAGGGCCACATTTACTGAAGCATTTAATTAGTTCTAAGTTTTTAGTATGCAGTTTCAGAGAAATAAACAGTGTTCAATATAGGAATAGCATTTTTATTTATTTATTTATTTATTTATTACTATTTTTTTTAATGATTGACGTGCGTAGAAGCTTGTTTCACTACAGAGTAACACATCTAAATGGTATTTGCATCTACTGTATATATTTCACGATTCTGACTTTTTTCACAATTCTTTGTTTATTTATTGCAATTCTGACTTTATATAGGCTAATAATTGCAGAATATATATTCAGAATTGTGAGATAAATCTTGCAATTTTGAGACAAAATAAAATTTTGAGATGAAAATAACATTGGCAGAAACAGACTTTCATATTACAGTAAGTCTGTGAATCTTCAAAAAGACTAGTCATAAATAGTCATGTCAGTGATGATTATTTACAGTATGACATACAAAAACCAGGAACAACTGAAGTCAATGGCGTCAACCTGCTCCATAGACTCCATATTTGATTAGATTCATAATAGAAGAATATATGTAGGATCAAATATAAGATCTAGAGTCTTCTGAACATGAAATTAATGAAATGAGCAAGGGACAGACAATGCAATTTTTATAATTTAGAGGTGAGAGAAAATATTCCTGTAGCTCTGAGCGATGTTTTTGTGCATATGTGGTCACTGTATGGAAAAGGCTCTTTTTTTGTACCACAGGAGAAAAAAAAAAAAATCAGGTGCTGCAACATAAGAGTGAGTAAATAAAGACAGGATTTTCATTTTGAGGTGAAGCGTTCCTTGAAGTACCAGATAAATTGCTTTTCTTTTTTACTCCAAACTCTACACTCCAAACTATATATATATATATATATATATATATATATATATATATATATATATATATATATATATATATATATATATTTAGACTAAATGTCAAGTCACCTTTATTTATATAGTACTTTTAACAACATCAGCAAGTCAGAGTGCTCCGTCTCCACATCCACTTCCTTCCTTTTTGGTCTCGTCAGTAATTTTTTTTTCTCATTGGTATGCGGCAGTTTGGCTGCCCAAATAGGTCAGCCACTTTAATTTCCCCTCACTCTTCTGTGTCTGTCCGATCGCAGTGTCATCGCTCTTTAGAGGAGAGAGTGAGACCGCTGTCCAAGTGTCCTCATAGTAAATGCACCTTGTTTATTCCTCTGTTAGCTACTCCAGGCTTTACTACATTGACAGTGTCATTGGTGCAGATATTTATTCAGAATCAGAAAGAGCTTCATTGCCAAGTATGTTTGCACATGCAAGGGATTTGTTCTGGTGACAATAACAATAAAACACAGGTTATAATAATAAAAAAGAGATATGTGAATAAAATACATATATAAATAAACAGAAATAGACTAAATTTGTTGTGACATAAAGATTGAATAGAATTTGATTTACAAGGAATGAAAAAATATATTTATCTACCCATTTGGCCTTGGATTTTTCTGTTGTGTTTCCATCAATTGGTTTCTTGACTGAAATGTGCATTTCTACTACTGTAAATGTGAGGTGAGGTTCGGTATGTGTTGTTTGCAATGTGTGTTGTCCTCGTTAACTGTTAAACCAATTTGTGTCTTTTATTGCCTGTTTCAGCCATTGGTTACACCAAGTGTTGCCTGTGGCCGAGGGTAGATGTCATCAGATTCAGAATAACTTTCATCACGTATTTTGACCCTTATCCAAAATGCCCTCCAGCTGGTGGGTCTGCGGTGGTGGCCAAGTTACTGCCTGTCTCCAAGCCTGCAGCTGAGCTTTCCTCGTAAGCTCTCGTGCCAGTACAAGACAACATTTATGCTTGAATTTTATTTTATACATATTTTTGTTTTCCTTTACCTCTGTCTCAAGTCCACAGCTGACAGAGATCATTATATTCACTATGAACTGGCTTGGTTGCAGCATACCTTTCTTGCAGAGTTTTCTGTGTTGCAACAGATGCTTGAATTTACCTCTCAGAGTCATTCCATGAAAAAGGCATGCATGTCCACAACTTAATATCTTAATAATCAATAAATACACATACATTTATATATATATATATATATATATATATATATATATATAT
Organism: Carassius auratus; assembly: GCF_003368295.1. Lineage (NCBI taxonomy): Eukaryota > Metazoa > Chordata > Actinopteri > Cypriniformes > Cyprinidae > Carassius > Carassius auratus. Next base: position 22,531 of record NW_020527101.1, on the reverse strand, counting down.
ATATATATATATATATATATATATTATATTATGCAAAGTAAATTATATATTGTGCATCATATATTTTGGGCGGTTGAAATTTTGGTGCATCCCTATTAGTATAAAGTTAATAGCTAATAACTTTATTTTGGCTTTTTTTAAGTATTATTTTAGCTTTATTTTAGGCACAACAATTTATTAGCACTTTTCAATTACTGAATCTGTTAAATCTTATAGGTGGAGGTTCAACTGAAATCTTAATTTTCCAAAAAGAAAAGGACACTGTGCTTGTAATGCAAGATATGATCTCACTAAGATGAATGTAAAAAAAAAAAAAAAAAAAAAAATTAAATGAATAACAGTAGATGCCTAGTAGATACATGTAGTGTTATTTTCAGTCTTTCTTTGTGTGTATTAAATGCATTTCACTTAATTCCCTTTGTAGGATATAGACCTCTCTCCTTGTCTATTCCCTGTGTACTTCACCATCCATAATCTCACAAAGTGCAGTCATGGCTACCTGCAATTACATTAGCTTCTGAAAGCATTTCTAGCCGGCAAGTCTTACAGCCAGAATATTAAAACATCAAATAATTTAGACAACACGCCCCCGGGAAGGCTATTATTGTTTTAAAGATAATAAGAAAGAAGACTTCTCATCTCATTCCAGAAAGTTCTAAGCATGGCACAGCAGGTGCTTTTTCACCATTCTTCTGATTGTTCACATTCTTTCGATTTGCAGCTTTTTTTGTTTTGTTCCGTGTTTGTGGAAATATTTATTTATTTATTATTATTTTTTGACAGTTTTTGATGAAGGCTAAGTAATCAACAAATTACTCATGCTGGTACCTTTAGGTTGACATGTGACTGGATATGACACCTGCCTTCTTTTGATCGTGTGTTTTTATTTAATAATAATAATAATAATAATAATGATAATAATAGTAATAATAATAATAATATCTTATAGTTTCTTTTGACTTGATATTAATAATATATAATATATATATATCTCTTGGAAGGCCTGAGGGTGACTACATTTTCAGCACATTTTCATTTTTGGATGAACTGTTCCTTTTCATTCTTAGGGCTCTAAAATTAAATAATAACATGTTTGGCATACCCAGATGAAATTATTGGTAATCCATATGCACACATATGACCTAAGTAAACAGCAGATGCGCAGTGAATCGTGAAAGGTTAATTTACTGTAAGACTTTCAATGCAATTACCCAACTGATCTTTGTTGACCAGGGACACCTGGCATCAGGTGAGAAAAGAACATCTCAATTCAGCCTCTGAAATGGAGGTGGAGAGAGCAGCTGTGGTTGGCATAATGATTGACATGTGCCAGACTGTAGCCCCGTCCCTCCATGTTGCGTTCTGACCTCTAATGTTTTCTGTGTGTGTTCTGCAGTACTGCGGAGCCAGATCATATCAGTTTACTCTTATTGGATTAACTCTGAGCTGCCCTTGAGGTAATGCTATCTCTGGAAGATTTTATTGTTTTAAACCAGACCACCTGCTTGAGAAGATGTTGTTGCTCACATGGTGCTCTGGACTGTGCTGCGATTCAAACACAGTGTTTATTTCAACACATTGGTTCATCTTGATTTTGATTGAAAGTTATTTGAGTTCCACTGTGTAAATATTAGGAGCACCCTTTGAACTAGTGTTGAATAAAGAACTCTAATGCTTTGTGGCATTGAGATGATAAAGAACACATTTCTGCTTGGAAAATAGAATGACACTCTAAAGTTATTTCTAAGATATCCAGAGATCCTTCACAATTTTGTGAAGATGAAGAAACACTACGCTTCAAACCGTTGAAGTCAGTAAGATTTTTTTTAATGTTTTTGAATGTCTGTATGAGATTACATTTATACGATCAAAAATGCAGTAAAAATAAATAACAATATTGAAAGTATTTTTAAACTGTAATGTATTCCTATGATGGCAAAGCTGAATATTCAGCATCATTACTCCAGTATTTAGTGTGACATGATCCTTCAAAAGTCATTCTAATATGCCAATTTTGTTGCTCAAGAAACATTTATCATCATCATGGTAACACTTTATTTTAGGGTTTCTTCACTAGTTTCTTACTAGTATACATATTACTAGAATATTAGCCAGTAATTATCCATTTATTAGTAACTAATTAAGCACATGTTATGACCTTATTCTAAATTACTAATTCTACCCAGTACCTAAACTTAACACTAACTTACTGCCAATTAATAAGCAGCAAATTAGCAATTTATTGAGGGAAAAGTCATAATTAATAGTGAATAAGTGTATCCTATTCTAAAGTGTCACTTGTTTTTTTTTTTTTTTTTTTTTTTTTAAGGTGCACTGACTCAATAGTGTTTATTCTGTGCAGGCACATCTTGCAGTCACCCTGTACAAACTGTGTATTTTGTTTAAAACATTTCAAATAGAAAAATAAATGCTGAGTAGATTTTTAATCAGCTTAAGCATGTGTCTGTCATTTTTAGGCTTTGTTTATATTTAGAATAAATGTATATGCTTCATTCAAAATGTAGAATATTCCTACTGGACAGCTCTGAACTGTGCAGCATGATGAAGACAATTGTTTGAATGTCAACAAAGACATATCAATGGCTAAAAAAATGCAGAGGATAAAAAAAGCTATAAAATGCTAGCATTGTTCTGCAGGTGTGTAATTACCAACAGAGAGGATAATTTATAGTGTCTTTCCAAAAATTTGTATTTTTACATAATATAAGAACTTAAGCTTGTAATGATATAAACTTGAATTTGGGCTTAAAGGGTTAGTTCACCCGAGAATGAGAATTTGTCCATCTTCAGAAGACGTGAAATAAAGTGCACGCATCTGTTACAAAACATCCCTCATGCGGCTGTAGTGATAATTATCCAGATTTCAAACATAATAAACACTTTTTTTTCTAACATCTGCTGACTGTGGTACTCGGAAGATGTGCAGGCAGAAGAAGGAAGACGTATGTGTGTCGCGCGCGCCTGTGGGAAATGTAGGAGCAAAGGAAACAATGTTTCCTTACTTTAGCAAAGTAAAAACCAGTCTCCATTGGGCTTTTTTCGAAATCCTCTAATGTTTTCCATACAAATTATCGTTTTGTGCTTCTAATACGAGACCAGCAATTTGTTTTGTTATCTCTCCACTCTTGTCACTAACCACGCAGCGCTGACAAACTACAACATCTGCCTGCATGTCTTCCAGTTCCTAACAGTCAGCAAAAGTGTGACAAAAAGTGTTTTTTACGTTTGAAATCTGGATATTTATCTTACAAAAATGCATGGATTTGCTACAGAGGGCCTTCATTCACCCCCGGAGCCGTGTGAGAGATGTTTTATAACGTTTTATATAGATGAGCGCACTTTATTTCACGTCTTCTGAACTGTTGACAACAAACACCCGCTTACCCCCATTGAAAGGCTTGGAAGAGCAAGGACAATTTTTTATATAACATCGAATGGATTTTACTGAAAGAAGAAATTCACATACACCTAGGATTCTTCGAGGGTTAGTAAAAGATGGACAAGTTTCATTTTCGGGTGAACTAAGCCTTTAAATTATTAACTCTAAAACAATAATTTTCATAATTTCCCTACCATCATTTATTTACATTTATATGGTTTCAAATCTTTATGATTTCATTTGTTCTACCTATTATTTTTAGACCCTATGTATCCTTTATATATGTTTTTATTTATTTAGGAAGGGACATGAGGATGAGTAAATATGACTGCTCAGTTTTGGGTAAACTGTCCCTTTTAAGGAATCAAAACCTTGTATGTCAGCCAGCAGCAATTCCTCATGAATGATTTGTGTCTATCACAGACAACTACTGTGTACATAATGTTAGGCCAGGCATTTGACAAGATAACAATAGTACTAAGTCTGTATAAGTCAAATATACAAGTGATCAGCAAAGCAGCCGACTCGCTAGCTGTTTCACTCCAGTCACAGAGCTGTCCGCTGAGCACAGCAACATTTGCGCTTGTGCGCACGTTGAAAACAAAGACACCTGGTTTGCCGTCTGCCATCATCCATGTGTTGTTTGAAAGCAGCATAATGACAAGAGACACTGTCTACAAACTCGACCCAGACATGATAAAGGTCACTGGCATGAAGCAACAAAGAATGAGCCAAGAGGAAATGACACGCTAATGATCTAAACAATGAATCCACATCTCTAATCTGACTTTTTACTTTTTTAACAGAATTTTAACATCTGTGTGTTATTATTTTGTAGATTATTCTTTGTTATAAAATGTATCACATCACAGAAAAGAAGTACAATACATTAGTCAATAGTCATCACAGTGAGCATGTGATGTTCCTGCAATTGTTATATTGTGAATATTGTTGTACAAAACATTTCAACTGTCTGTTGCATTTAAAAGTCAAAACAATTACTTTAGGAAAAATTGTAAATGCACCTAAATGTTTCATAGTCACCTCACAACATATATTATCAATAGCATTGATTAGGAACAGTCAATTTCAATTTAATCTTGACCAAGCAATGTATTTTTTTAAGGACTGCATTGAATCCTTTTTCCAAACTCTTACAAGAATGCCTAGTCTAGAATCATTACAGAGACTTGATCTGATTTGTCTGTCTGTTTAATTTTGATGCTGAGCACATCTCTCTGCTTTTAATTGGCAGGTATTTGCACCTCAAGAGGTTTGCAATGCTGGGAAATAATGAATTCCTGATAGACTGAGAGATCAATAATAAATCGAGCTGTTAATAAAATAATTACAAACTGCCCAGCTGTTTGAACATGGGACTTTATAAACAGCACAGAGGCACATATGATCAAGGAGACACATGCCATTTGCGAGAGAAGAACATTTTAATTTGCATTTTGGAGGTTGGATACATTAATTTAGAGATGCATGCATTGTTGTCAAGCCCTCAAATTTTCACATTGTTATGTATTAGCCAGAGCCAAGAGAAATAATCACATTGCTCAGGTACATTAATAAGGAAGCATGAGGGATTTGACGATTGTTTAACCCTCAGGCAGGTCATATGGCTTTGTTAAAAACTTGATACTTGCATACTAATATAGTCTAGCACAGTACTTTACTCATAATGCAGAGAATTATCATATATGCCTGAGGACCTTCAGGTCACATATTTAAAGAAACTCTTAACTATTTAAATTTCTGTGACTTACTCACCCTCATATCTAATCTGGTCTTTTCCTTAAAATAAAAAGCAGCTTGGACAATTTGCTAAATATTTCCCTTTTCCTTTGATTTTGAATGAAATGAAGGCGAGTCAAATGACAACATTTTGTGTGGACTATCACTATAAATTAGGGAGTGTAAGTAGATTTATGCATAATATATAGCCTTGGATATCAATAAACCAATGGGACTTGGTAGATTATTTTTAGAGCACTAGTCATGTGTGTTGTGGTTACAAAAAGGATTGATTCCAAGTGGACGAAATATCAAGATCCAACTGTGCCCTATTGCCACTGTGTCCTTGGCTGCAGGTACACCCCCCCCCCCCCCCCAATCCCAGAATCCTCCTTGACATGCACCGTGACCCTAGATATACGAGTTCCATTCAGAAGAAAGTGACTGCTACATGACAAAATAACTATACAATAACTAAATGACAAACTGCCATTCCTGTCCTCACGAAGTGCCCTTGACAAGCAGTATGCCCTTAGAGTGTTCTAACATGTTTCAGCTGTGTTTACAGTGACTGTATACGGTAAATAAAAAAGTAGTATAACTGAACTTTGTGCACACTTTTTTTCAAGAATCGCTTCCCTCTTTTGAATTCATGTGACTGTTTGATATTCAGTCTGCTTTGAGTGCCTCAATCTAGCTAGGTAGCAGAAGCTGACCTTTTTCACCTGAAGTTGAGAAAAAAGTGTTGTTTGTCATGTCTGTTTTGCTCAATACTGCAACTGAATGGGGGATCTTTTATTTCATCAAAATTTTTGTGTGAACAAAAAATTCATGTGGAGGCTGTATCGCAAATGTGTGTTCTTCCTGATGGTGAAAGGTTTCTGCCTTGGAGTACGGAGAACTAGTGAACTTTACTGTGCCCATAGAAAGCTGTATATTGTACACATTTCGCATTGTATGCTGTCAATTATGCCAGCCTTCTGAAAACAGGGTCATAAAGTGCAAGAGCCATAGGGCTGGATCTGAGGTAACAGCAGCATGAGGGACAATCTTCCTTTGCTGATGTTATCCAGCATGGTGTGTGCTGAATTATGCCCTCTGAGTTCCATTTCTCTTGTTCTCAGAAGTCTGTATGGCACTGTATTGTATATGCTTTTAGATTTTCAATTCTTAACAACAGGAAAAACACAGAATGAGGGGAAATTGCCAGGTGTATTGGAGTATGTGAGTACATTTTGTGAAGACCAAGTCAGCTTTTTAATTTTGCAATTGACCTGATCTGCTGTGAATGGTTCTTTTTAAATTTTAGCACGGGAAACAAAAAATGCCTTTGCGTTTTTTTTTGTAGAATCCACCCATACCTGTAGGATACCTGGGGCCGGATTCACAAAACATTCTTGAGAATAAAATTCTTCTTAACTGACAATTTCTTCTTATTTTCTAACTTAAGAAAAAATATAAGAATATATTGTATTTGTCACAGTGTCTGGTTTGTGTTCCCTGGGCAACCACTAGATGTCCTCTTTCCGGACGATCTCTGTCTAATCATTGCACTCAGTTGTCACTGGTCATTAATCATTGCACTCAGCCAATTCCCCATTGGCATTGTCATTTCCCTGTGTATTTATACCCTGTCTGTTTTAGTATGTGTCACGGAGTCCTTGTAGTTTTCACGACTATTCTAAGTCTTGTTCTTGTCCGTGTGTTTAGTGTCTGTTCATGTTAGATTTGTTACTTTGGTTTTAACCCCTGCCTGGACTGATTACGATTTGGATACCCCAATAAAAGCATACCTGCATTTGGATCTCACTCTCCCTGTGTTTTCTGGATCGCGATCGTGACAGAAGGACTCCGTCACACACAAGATCCAGCGGTATGTCTGTTGATGTTTCTTCCCCAGCCACCAAGCGGGAGAGAAAGAGTCAGTTTGAGGGAACCCAACTGGTCATGTTTCGCGGGACCAGGGGAGGTCGCAGAGGAGTGAGTGGTCGAGAGGAGGTTCAGCATCGCTCTCCACCATGGCCCCCCTTCGACCCGGGGCTTGTCTGGGATGGATCGGAGCCGCCGTCTCACCATGGACGGAGAGGGGAGAGGAAGCGCACGTCTGCCGAGCCAACGCCACTGCCCATGATGGTCGCAAGTCCAGCGCCACTGCACATGATGGTTGCAAGTCCAGCGCAACTGCACAAGATGGCCACCAGCCCAGAACTACGAGGCAAGATGGACGCCAGCCCAGCGCCACAGCACAAGATTGCCGCCAGCCCAGAGCCACTGCGCAGAATGGCCGCCGGCCCAGCGCCGCTGCCCAGGGTGGCCACCAGCCCAGCACCACTGCCCATGATGGCCGCAGGTCCAACGACACTGCACAAGATGGCCGCCAGCCCAGCGCCACGAGGCAAGATGGACGCCAGCCCAGCGCCACAGCACAAAGTGGTTGCCAGCCCAGCGACACGATGCAAGATGGCCGCCAACCCAGCGCCACTGCCCAAGATGGCCGCTGAAACATTTTTTTGATTATTTCTCTATGCTGTCCAAAATCCTAGAGATTCCCAGTAGTGTTCACGCCACGTCTGCTGATCCAGAGACTGTTCACGTCACATCTGTTGAGCCAGTGCCACAATACAAGATGGCCGCCAACCCAGAGCCACTGCACAAGGTGGCCGCCAGTCCGGAGCCACTGCTGAGGATGGCAGCTACAGTGGGCTTTCCAGAGTCGAGTCAGGTCCTTGTTGACTTTCCAGAGTCATGTCAGGTCCTCGTTGACTTTCCAGAGTCATGTCAGGTCCTTGTTGACTTTCCAGAGTCATGTCAGGTCCTTGTTGACTTTCCAGAGTCAAGTCAGGTTCCGGTGGACCCTCCAGAGTCGAGTCAGGTTCCCGTGGACCCTCCAGAGTCGAGTCAGGTTCCCGTGGACCCTCCAGAGTCGAGTCAGGTTCCCATTGACCCTCCAGAGTCGAGTCAGGGCTAGTCACCGTTGACCTTCCAGAGACAGGGCTAGTCACCGTTGACCTTCCAGAGTCAGGGCTAGTCACCGTTGACACTCCGGGGTCAAGCCAAGTCACCAGTGAAATTCATGGACAAAGGCAAGTCACCAGTGTTCTTCATGGGCAAGGTCAAGTCACTGAATATCTTCATGGGCAAAAGCAAGTCACCATTGATCTTCATGAACAAATGCATGTCACCAAGGGCGGCAGTGGCTCAGTGGTTCATGTAGGTTGTCTACAAACCGGAAGGTTGGTTCGGAAGGTTCGATCCCCGGCTCCACCTGACCAAGTGTTGAGGTGTCCTTGAGCAAGACACCTAACCCCAGCTGCTCCCGACGAGCTGGATGGCACCTTGAATGGCAGACACCGCAGTCGGTGTATGAATGAGTGTGTGAATTGGTGAATGTGAGGCTATATAAATGCAGTCCATTTACCATTTACCAATGGTCTTCATGAACAAAGGCAAGTTACCATTGATCTTCATGAACAAATGCAACTCGACTGATCCTGTCATGGCCACGGAGGCTACCCTTAACTTGTTCATGTTCTCTGTTTCAGACTTGCCCAACCAGACTTGCTCTCCTGTCAATTCGATCTCACTGTGGTGGTCTTCTGCGCTGCCCTGGTGGGCTTCAGTCTCGACCACACGGATGTGGTGGTCTTCTGCTCTGCCCTGGGGGACTTCTGTCTCGACCACATGGATGTGGTGGTCTTCTGCTCCGCCCTGGGGGGCTTCCGTCACGACCACACGGTTGTGGTGGTCTTCTGCTCTGCCCTGGGGGACTTCTGCCTCGACCACACGGATGTGGTGGTCCTCTGCGCCTCCCGGGTGGGCCTCTGTCTCGACCATACGGATATGGTGGTCTTCTGCTCCACCCTGGAATCCTGCCCGGTCGCCACTGTCCTGGGTTTTTTCAAAAATTACACTTAAGAACGCAACATTTTTTTTTATTGTACTGATTACTATGTCTGTTTACTTCAGGAGCAATTTGTATATAACAATAGTATATAACAATACCATTATATACATTTATTTCAACTAGATGCACAACATTTCAAATATTTCACACAAACTAATATATATATATATACTTAATGACAACATGTTTAAGTAATGATAAAATACAAAACAGAGCAAAATATCTGAAAATGTAACTAAAATTTAAACGAGAGCAGAAAATGTAGAAATAAAACCTGATTCAAAATATTAACAAAAACTATATATCCCTTATAAAATAACACTTATGGGTTAATGATGAGACATCTCATTTTGGTGTTTGTGTCATATTAAATTGACAAAAATTAATTGGATTTTATGTAAGTAGAAGCATATTTAATTCAAGGTATCTAGTATATATATATATGTATATATTAATTAGTTATCTAAAACAACAACCATATATATATACATAAATACATACATTTAACTATATTAAACTTTTATTGTTTTGGACTTTGGACCATATTTCAAATGATGCAAAATACAATATCAAAGACTGAAAGAAACAAGGTCTGTGAATTTTCTTAATTTTCAGTATGAGCTTAGTCTGATTTCTCTAACTGGCCTTTGGATATATGGTATCTGAGCTGATAGAAAACAAACTGAGGCTCTTAAACAAGATCTGGCCGTGAGCTTATTGACATGCAGACCAAATCCTCTCCACAAAACAAAAGATCTTCCTTTGACACAATGTGAAAAGTATGCCTCATTCATGGCATAATTGCTTCTATTATACTCTGTGTCATTTCCACTCCGGATGGATCCAACAATTTCTTGTGATAAATTATTTGCAGCTGACTTACAATTTCTGTCTGTAGAGAAGATAAAAAAAGAAGTACCTAGATATGAAAGGTACGTCTAGAGATGCTGAAACTCTCACTTAGTTTGAAAAGTTTTGTTTTCATTATTATTGTTTGGCTTGTTCAACGTTTCGATCTACAAGATGTCCTCCCTCACCAGAGGGCCTTTCGTTATGTCAAGTGCCACCTCAGTCATGACACGCCAACAATAGAGCTGAATGCTAAGCCAAATGCACTCACGACAACAATGCAAGTCAATAGGGAAAATTACTTTTCACAGAAAGCATTTGGCAGAGCAGGCACTCAAAATATTCTTTCTGGTAGCGGTAGGACTCTTTGCCGGTTGCTCACTTTTATGGGGAGCCTGACTCTCCGCCAGTCAATTACGTATTGATGAACTGTTCTGTAGTTCTGTACTCAAGCGCCATTTGGCACCATACGGTATAACAACAAAAAGAGGGGACTGCAGTCAGACTCCACTAGACCCAGAACCCTTTCTCTGAAACCTCTCCAATGATTGAACTGTCAATCTCGAAGTCAAGTAAGAGACTCTAAATCAGTTTTGAGATTCGTTCCTTTAACATCTCCAAGGACAGGTGCCCGACCATGCCTCAAAGGATGAGAAGTCTTCTGGCTGAAGTCGCTGCTGGCTGGAAGACAGTCTTGGGTAAGCATGACAAACTGATTTTGGAGCGGCCTGGTAACACAAGATTAATCTCTGTAATTATCTCCCAAGGAGAAATTTGCTCACTGCATGCAGGGAGCATTTGGACAGGGTCCGTAATGGTCTGTTCGCATTTGCCAAGACGCTGATATCACGGAGATATTGTCTACAACTTCAATAGCCTCATCTCTGTCATTATCATTTCAAATAGGCAATTTATGTGTTAATTTATTTATTTTTCTATATTTATTTATATCTGCTTTCATTCACTCAACAGGAGAAAACATTGTTTTGACAACCACTTGTGGTTCCATCTTGGTTAAAAAGAGTCTGTTTGAAACCACATCAAAAATCCTTTTATTTTTCGGGAAACATCTCAATACAGAGACATAATCTTGATATCTTACATCTGTTTGCACCATGCCTTTTCAAATAAAAAGCAATCTGACGCTACTACCGGAGACACGTACGTCCCCAACCATCTGTCCACAGTGCTCTGATGGAAAATACGGATCATTTATTTCAGACAATCTCCCGCTGGTTCCCTCAGACCACATCAGTAAGTTAAGATGCAAGACAAAAGAAGGAAAAAAAAAAGTGAAGTTTTGTCGTTGTGTAGTAGCACAGCCGCATTTTCAATCACCGGTGTCAAGGTTGTTTGGTACTACTCACTGCTTGTGTGTATTCCTCTTATCGATGTGCCAAAATCAGCATTGAGTTGTTTACAGAATATCATTTGTTTGTTTAGTTTATCCAAGTATCTTTTCAAAGTCACTAAAAGCAACAGTGGTAGAAGAGTTTGATTGAGCGTGCACCCGTTGCGTACATGCTCATTAAGGCAGAGCCTCTGATATTTGTCGCTCCTAATGACGGTTCATGGACGGGAGGGACATCCTACCGTTCACAGGCATGGTGTGATGCTTGGATCCAATAATTGGATCCAATAATACCATCTAAGCTCACTATTTGGTGTAATCACAGATCTTCTGCAGACTTTGAATTAGTCCTGACAGACAGAAATCTAGCTATTATCGTATTTTACCATTGTTTCCCTCTCAGTTTTTCACAAATAAAAGTCCAAATTAAACTTGGAAATGATTAGAAGTCTGCATATATGTATATAAACTTTGTAGTTGGTAAGATTTTAATGTTTTAAAGGATATCTGTTATGCTCATGAATGCTGCATTTGATCAAAATGCAGTAAAACTCTAATATTTGAAAATTATTCTTACAATTAAAATGTTATTTATTTATTTTTTCATGACTCTTTGATGAATCAATGAGTCCAAAAGAACAACATTTATTTGAAATAAATTGGGTTTTTACTGTCTTTTGATAAATTCAGTGCATCCTAAATTCAGTGAATAAAATTATTAGTTTATAAAAAATAATGAAATAAATAAAATGTTGCTGACCCTACATTGCATATATATGCAAACTGTTTAGATGGACTTAAAGTTTGACTAAAACGTAACAGTTCAGTAAGTGATCAGCGTGGGCAAATTCATTAGCATTTACATTTATGCATTTGCCAAATGCTTTTATTCAAAGTGAGCTATATTGCTATCAAGTTATACAAGTTATAAAAAATAATTTTGCATTCCCTGGGAATTAAACCCATGATCTTGGCGGTGCTCGCATTACGTTTTCCTGTTTGAGCATATGCATTACAATAACCCTATTAACCCCACCTTGTAAGCATGATTTTGTTTTTGTTTTCTTTTGTTTCCAGACTTTGCATTCGTCTCGTGGGCATTCCTGTAGTTCAAACAGTTGAGCTTTATTCAACCACCAAGGTCATGGGTCTGATTCTCAGAGAATGCATGGACGACTTTTGAATGCATTTTATATCGCTTTATAAAGTCTGTCAAATGCACACATATAAAATGTATTGGGCAAAAAAAAACACAGACAATCACCTGTGTAACTGCAGTATTTCATTAATTTACACTTACTTTAAGTCTGTTGGTATCAAATATCATATTGCATCATCCCTTTCATTCCTCTAGTTGAAGCTGTAAAGGACCAATAACAGGCCACCATAGGTTCAGTCTGTGTGTATAGTTCAGGAGACTCTCAAGGCATTTATTTAACCTTTTATCTTTTGTCTGTCTTCCCTTTGATAGTGCTTTCATTTTCTAAGTTCGTAGTCCTCGCTAGTTCTTCTGATGCTGAATTATTTCCCTGTTGACAAGTCTTATTTTATGAAGCTATAGGACAAGCTTAGAATTCAAATGTTGTTTTGTTTTTGCTTTATGAAAGCATCTAAGTTTACAATTTTAAGTGGCCAGGCTTCTCATCCTGATTATGTGATAAGCAAGGAGTGTAATCAAACTATATAGGTAGGCAGGGGATAATTACTATTCCTCCAGTCTTTTATATTATGTCGATGCATAATAGCTTTGTTACAATGTGATTCCAATACACATCTCCCATGTAAATGAATCTGGATCTCATTGAAGCTAAGAATTTTCTGCCAGAGCTGTAATGTAAGTGTCAAAAATGTAATGATGCTCTCCATGCGTTTTTCCACTGCGGTTTGAGAGGCACTTTTTTTTTTTTTTTTTTTTTTTTGCAATTTCATTTGGAGTCAAAAAGGTGTGGAAAAACAACTAGTAAATTATGACAGAAACTGATCAAAGACAACAACTCATTATTGGAGTGTCAGACTTTCACTGTGATTGTTCGGTTGTTCACCCAGATATGCAGACACACGAAAGATGGGCATTTTTATGAATGTTTTATTTGCATGATATTTGGTGAAAAGTATAGAACACTGAGACAGCACAGCAGATTTGAGAAAAGAGGCAACACAAAAACACTCTCAGCAAGCCAAAAATGTTATTAAAATTAGTTGTTGTTTTTATTATTTATTTTTATTTTTATAATTTTTTTTTTCATTAGAAAAGTGTGAAAGCTTAGACAATCCAGCAAAACCGGGAAGAAACAAATGAGATATGTTTTGTTCATTTGACTCTAGAGATGCTTTCCTGAGCTGCAAAATAAAAGCTTTTTAAGTGCATGTCAAGGGCCATGCAAATATCTTCAAAACACTGTAATTAGAGCACAGAGGGAGAGGACTTATCGAAACATTGGTTTCTGTGAATAAATTGACATTTTCAACCTTATAAGCCTATTACTAAGACATTCTTTTCACTTTCCCAAAAGTCCCGATTGTTTAAAAAATGAAGAAACCCCAGGCAGAATAAATGTTGGCTTTTCTTCTTTTTTGTTTGTTTCTTTGTTCCCTTTGATGTGTTTCATAGCTTGGCTGACATACATGCGCCAAAATGCACTTGGATAAGGCAAAAATAATAATTCTATAGCATTCATACTGTCATTTATGTATGGTTTCTTGTTGAGCTGGTCAACTTCTTGGTAGTCAGTTTAGGAAACCAAACAAATCATTCTAGTTTATTTTGTATTTTTTTCCATGCATAAAACACAAAGTCTATCAAGTGATGAAATTTATACGCCCAGAAGCCTTCCAAGATGGATAAACAAAGCATTAATTTGCATGCATTAATACTAAGTAAGCTGTTTGTTCTCAACCTGCAGCAGACATGATAGGTGTTGGTTAAAATATTGATGATGATATAAAGCTCAGTGTTAAAGGTTACTTCTTGATCTTGGCACACATTTGCACATAATGCATATTCATGTGGGTCCTTGGATGGCTTCAGGTTTGTCAGTCACAGCTTGCACTAGGAAATCTCTCATTAATTAAATGCATTTATTTTGGTGGCATTTTCAAGCTTTGGGCACAGTTCAAACTACTCATCTTACGGGAAGTTTATTAGTCGGTTAGATCCTAAATGATTTATTTTGTATAATGATGGTGCATACTTTAGTTAATTAACCTTTATGGTGTTTTCAAATATTTTAATCAAATAGTATTTAATGAATCCCTGAAGAAGAAGAAGAAGAAGAAAAAAAAAAAAAAATCAGTGTAGCTGCTTAAGCCTTCATACTGTATAAATAGGAATAAAATGGATCTGTTGTTATAAATGAATATATATATATATATATATATATATATATATATATATATATATATATATAAGATATGAAATGAAAAATATGCTTCAAGAATAGCCCCCAATATAGCAGTTACAGCATTGCAGTCTACTGAGCTGAATATTTGAAAGTGTGATCTACAGACCCTCCAACTAAACTGTGACATCTTTAATAGGATTGGCCCGAATTACTATGTGCAAATCACTTTATGCATTAAAATTGCTTTTCAATTTTTCCTTCAGATTTGTGTGGAGTTGGACGGTGAAATGTCACTCAGACTCTGGAAGCACCGTCGCTTACAGAATTGGATTCGGATGTTCATGAAGGTGTGAGGTGAGCTGGCACAGGGATAGGGCCAGAGATTGCAACCCTTCTCAGTGTAGGAGGCCAGTCCATTACAGGCTGACCTGTGTGGGTCATTTAGAGAAAGCAGTCAATCAGGCAATCTGGCAATGGATGTGTCCGCTGAATTCTAGTAGGAGGGAGATGGCAAGGTGCGGAGTAAAATAGTGCCTCGGTTATTAAAGGCTTTTCGCAGCTGGGATTGTGCTGTAATCATGTGGCAGTATGAGCCATTAAAACAAACCACTCTTTTGAGAGGAAAAAAGGAAAAAAGCTGTTTCAGCAGCACATGGTAACATCAAAGTTGAAAGTGTCTGGCCGTGGTAATTGGCATACTGTGATGTGTTGGTGATGTTGCACTCCCTGTACAGAGAGAAAGTTGGAGCATTAATGCGACACTGCCATTCTGAAACTCGCTTTGCGAGATCTAGATGTGACCCCAAAGCACTCGTCCACTTGTCACTGTTTATGTCGTTTTATATTACTTTTGGGATTTCGCTACTTTTATTGATAGAGGCAGCAAAAAGCATATAATATATACATTGTGGCTTAGTCCAGTTTTTGTTTTGTCTGATTGTTTGTTTTTCATATGTGTGCAGCATATATGTACGTGCTTTCCCAAACAAACACTTGGTGTTGAAAATTAAGAAATTATTATTATTATTATTATTATTATTATTATTATTATTATTATTATATATGTTTTACAATATTTATTATTATGAATATTATTATTATTATTATTATTATTATTATTATTATTATTATTATTACAATGTTTATTTATTTTGTTTAATAGTTTTATTAAATTATAATCACAATGCAATTATTATTATTATTATTATTATTGTTGTTGTTGTTGTTGTTGGAATGGGAATGTGGCCAATGATAACTCAAGTAAAGATTTTTTTTTTTTTCACCTTTTTGTTACTAAGAGGTTTGAATCAGTTCTTGTAATGAGTATACACAAGTGTGTTCACCCACATTTTCCCCAAATCATACAACCCTAAAATGATGGGTTGCACTAAAAACTCACTAAATTAAACATTTATCAGCTTTTAATATTTACTTTTTATATGTTTTAAATATTTACTAACATTTATTTTTTTTCTATGCAGATTCACTCCCCTTCAAAGTCACCCCAATTATTGTAGAACTATTGATTCTTTACACATTTTTAAGTATTCTTGTGAAAATTCATGTCTTTCTTTTCATGTTGCATATCAGAAAGACAACTCCAATGTCAGAGATTTGTTTCTACCTCAAAACTGTGCAGCCCTACTTTTTAGAGCTCAGCTTTCCTTGTGTTTGTTTACTAAAGGAAGTGTGTTGTTCCCTAGTCATCTTCATTCTCTTTTATAATCAAAGCATTGTTGCCAACACATGATAAGCCAAGAAACTCTCAACTAATGCAGCTTCAAAAACTTCTAAAATTAAATGTGAATTCACCAAGAGGCCTCATATGCACCTTTGGGAACACTCAAATTTCTTCTCGTCAGTTTAAACCTTTTCAATGTCTGCTAATAATCTTTTTGCACAGAGACTGATCCAATCCTCTTTAGGGCCGTTTTCTATCCCTGGAGTTGTGAATCGCTGCAGCTTTTCTCTTCCTTGAAGTGAAATTGATGAGGGTTTCGGACATGATTGCTGACTAAATCAAGTTGCTAGTTAATCCATCTTGCGCTGCGATATTCTTCATGGACTTCATTTCACACGGATGGACAATACCTCATGAGGAGATGCACTGTTGATAGAGGACATATTCATTCATCAAGGGAGCCTTTAGTTGATGGATATGCAGCTATCAGAGGTGGACTTCACCCATCCATCATCTTCACAGGAGGTCAGGCCTAGAGATCAGAGCCCAGTCACTGGGCAGCACTCTATTCAACAACTAAATATAATTAAAATCATCTTTATTGCAATTAGGGCTACGCCAGACATGATTCTGGAAAGGCAAAATGGGAATATAGTTATTTTCCCCTTCTTTCCTTGTTTATTGTTTTTGTCTTTTTTGTCTCTCTTTTGTTTCCTTCCTTACATCTGTCTTTCATTCATTTCCTTTATTCCCTCTTATTGTCTTCTTTTATTCATTATTTCATTTGCTTTCTTATTTTCTTCTGTTTTTCCTGATTTATTTTCCTTGTTTGCCTCTGTCCTTCATTATTTCCTGCCTCACTTACTTCTTTGCTATTTTCTTCCAACTTTATTTCATTCTTCTACTTCCTTATTTCGTTCTTTGCTTTATTTCCTTCCTTTCTTCCTTATTTCCTTCCCTCTATTGTTTCCCTCCCTCCATCTCTCCGACCCTCCTTACTTTATTTGCCAACTTGTACCTTGTTTATCTCTTCTTTATTTCTTTCCTTCCCTCTTTGTCATCTCCTTCTATCTTTATTTCCTTTGTCTTTTTCCTTCTTCCTCCTTTCATTCCTTCCTTCCTTATTTCCTTCCCTCTTTTGTCTCATTCCCTCACTAATTCATTCCTTCCTTCCTTGCTATATTCTTCATGATTTATCCCTGTTGACTTTTTCTTTCCCTCCCCCTCCTCCTTTCTTTGCTTCCTTTCTTCCTTCCTTCCTTCTTTGCTACCTTCTTTCCTCTTTATTTCCTTCATCTTCTTCCTTCTTCCTCCTTTATGTCCTTACTTCCTTATCTCTTTATTTGCTTTGTTCCTTCATTCCATTCTTCCTTATTCCTTTTCCCACTTTTGTCTCCTTCCTTATTATTCTTCGCCTCCATTCTTCCTTGTTTCCTTTCTTCCACCATTCCTTCATTACTATCTTCATTTTCTTCCCTTTTTCCCTTAACTTTTATTTCCTTCCTTCAATTGTTTCCTCCTTCCTATTCTTCCTTCTTTCCATCCTTCCTTTCTATCTACTTGTTATTTTATTTTCATTCCTCACTGTTTCCTGTCTCCCTTCACTCTTCTTCCGTCCTTCCCATTAAGCTTTAAAACAATATACTGAAGTGTGTGTCACATCTGTTTGTGGTTAAATAGCCTCCTAAGACTGCATTTTGATGAATGAATTGATGGTTTGTCGGTTTATTTGGCATGCTCATAGGAACAACAGTCATCAGAGGCGTTACCGCCCGTCTTTCTCTGTGCAGGAAGAGTCCCTCATCACTGAAGGCGGTTAATATTCTCTCTCTCTTTCTCTCTCTCCTTCTTTCTGCACAGTATGTCCACAGTGATTAATACTACACCTCTCTGCAGTGCTTGAAAGTTCTTGATGTATTTTACATTTGAACAAAGTATAAAAGCCAGTGGTGCCGATGAAGTTGGCTGTAGTTTCTTACACTCATTACACAGTCACTGCATCCTGTGCGGGTTTAAGACTTCCTGCTCAATCTAGACTCACCCTCATTTAAAGTCTGCAGAACTCTCTGATAAAATAAATGATTTAATAGGTGCTCAGTCTTCTGTTAACTGACCAAGTGGACAATATTATCTGCCGATACCCAATGTTACCTGATAAATTAGCTAGATCAGTATGTCATTCTGTCACTAGGTGTGCTGTGTCCAATTTTGGCCTTGCAGAGAATGTTTATATTCATACAAATTTCTGTACTTTATCTCTTTATATCAGTGGAGGTTGCAGAAATCTACTTCAGTAAATCACAGTCACCTGTGACCAGTGGCGGCTCCAGACAATTTTGATTGGGGGGTCCTGGTCATTTCAAGGGGGTCTCATGAAAACCAAAAAAAATTAAAAAAATAAAAAATACAGTGGACACGGCTAATAACTGCATATTACTGCTACTAAACACAAAAACAACACAGCATATCAACTACTTTGTCTTTAATTAATTAATCAATTTGAAGTTTGCAAACAATATGCTCAAACTTTAAAGGGTTGGTTCATCCAAAATTTTAAATTATGTCATTAATGACTCTCATGTTGTTTCAAACCCGTAAGACCTCCATTCATTTTCGGAACACAGTTTAAGATATTTTAGATTTAGTCCGAGAGCTCTCAGTCCCTCCATTGAAACTGTGTTTACGGTAAACTGTCCATGTCCAGAAAGGTAAGAAAAACATCATCAAAGTAGTCCATGTGACATCAGAGGGTCAGTTAGAATTTGTTGAAGCATTGAAAATACATTTTGGTCCAAAAATAGGAAAAACTATGACTTTAGTCAGCATTGTCTTCTCTTCCGTGTCTGTTGTGAGCGAGTTCAAAGCACAACAGTTCAATGATATCCGGTTCGCGAACGAATCACTCGATGTAACTTCGCATCTCCAGTACGCATTAATCCACAAATGACTTAAGCTGTTAACTTTTTTTAACGTGGCTGACACTCCCTCTGAACAGGGCCGTGCAGAGACCTTTGGAGGGGCAGGTGCTCAAAGTATAAAAGCGGCACATGGAACAAGGCTTGCTGATTCGCGTATCGATATGGATGATTATGTATTGATACAGCAGCAAATGCTTTGATGCAGTTTTGAAAAATAAACAATAGAGAAGACAATTTTAAGTTTAAAATAATAATAGATCTGGGATTAGAAACTGGAATGTCTTAAATTGGTCCCAATTTGATGGCTTTTTCTTCTCTGTTCTACAGAATAATCTAGGAACAAGGCTCAATTACTATTTCGGCATCAATCTATTATTTTAACAATCACTACTACTCTTGCACCTAATCAATAAGTCAACCTTAAATATTGATACAAAACATTAAAAACTGATACACTGAAATATAGTGATTAATATTATTATTAGCATTGTTTTAGTTGTCTAAAATTGAACACCTTTGCAATGTAAACAAATGACAGGCTACATACAGGCGACACACAGCAATATAAACAACATATCTGCATGTTTCTCCACATCACATCGTTCTTGTAAAATAATAATAAGTTAAATAAACATCAAAATCATGAGAATGAAACCCCACTGCCACGGTGTTGAAAATATCCTCTTAGCAATTAAAAAATGTGCATGCTGCTTGAGGAATCGTTCCTGGTCAGACGAGGTCGTCGTCGACAGGTGAAAGGTCATCATGTTGGTCATTTTAATTTATGGCTAAAATTATTATTAATAAATTGTACTAATATTATGATTGGTGCTCAAGTTGAACCAGTTCTTTCAGACAGTTCGATCAATAAACCAGTTGAAAAAAAAAAAAAAATGGTTCTGTGGTTCTTTTGTGCTCAATGTAATGTCATTGGCGATGATTTCCCCTTCATTCAAGCCTTCGGTTTACCTGCGCTCATAACATTAGCACGTAATCAGTTCAGAATCAATTATCAAAAGAATCAGTTCGGTTCAGACAAGCTGTGACTGAACAAGCTTCACACTGAATCACACATGCACAGTAATCATCAGCTTCTCGGTTCTCGAATTGGACGCGTCTGACAGAAACGGTTCTCAGTCTTTTTGTTTTTGTTTTTTTTTGTTTTTCACGAAGAGGGTGGGGGTTCAATGGGGGTCAAGGCGTTTTTTTTTGCAGGGTCTTGAGACCCCCCCTGGCGCCGCCGGTGCATGTGACTGCTCACTGGGGTTAACAGCAGTACAGGAAATTTCTTGATTTAAAGCTGAATTCCCTGTTCATTGGGCCCCCAAAGTCCATTATAACATTGACTGACATTTTCTGTGAAGCTGCTGTAAAAATTAAATAAATTGAAAGATGCTATATAAATAAACATGACTTTACTTGACATGTATATGATTATTCAAGTCTCTAGGAAACTGCATAACTTACAGCATTCATTCATATTGCATTATTATGGAATTAATGTCAGCTTCAGTAAGTGGTGTGTGGAGGCAGAATTGGATGATGTTAGTCATTGCTGAAAGTGAAAAGAAACAACTAGCTTAATCTTTTAATTTACTGCAGTTCAGAAAAAAAAAATACTTTTAAGAGTGTTTATTTTCAACATTCTTATGTACACAGGCAGATTGCTCACTTATTGTTTCATAAATGTAGTTTTGAGAACAACTTGAAATGGAAATACATAATAATAATAATAATAATATATAAATAATAATAATAATATTAATAATAATATTAATAATATAATAATAATAATAATAATAATATAATAATAATAATAATAAATAATAATAATTTGTGTAGATCCATGCAGTTCTCAAACTGTACAGTTTTGAACTGGCTTTAACCTTATTTGGAAACTTACAAAAAATAAAAACATAATGAATTAATTAAAAATCATTGAAACAAAATAGCATTACTTGCTCTGCATATGATATTAAGACTTGTTTTACAAGTGTATTTTGCCATACTTCACTGATTTCTAATAACTAGTTCAGTGTTAATCTAGTAAATATATCTAGCTTTAATAATATTTTATTGGTAGATGTATAACAACTCATTAAAAAGTAATTTTGCTTGGTAATTTCACATTTAAAAATGCATGCATGTTATTGCCCTTTTTGCTTTAAATATATTTTTTATTCAGTGTATTTATTATAAGGCAGCAAGCGCAGTTTTCACTTAAAATATTTAAAACAGAGAAGTATGTTGAGTTTCAAATTGTAGGGGGAAAAAAAGTAGATAAACTGTTCAAAATCAAGACAAAAAGTGTTGACACTTTGTGGTTGTCAAACAACACATCCATATTTAATGTGATGAACATCTGTGGTTTCTGCTAGGGCACAAGTGTGAACTTGAGGGGAACTGACTTCATGCATCCACAAAAAATTCCCTTGAGACCAGTTGGGCTAAAGTAATTGAAAAAAAAAAATGGCTCTAACAAGTGAAGTTAGCTTTGAGGAAAAACTCAAAATTCGATTTCAGATTCCACTTGAGATGGAATGCAATGACATTCATGCATTAAGTGTTGCTTACTGTAAGTCTCTTAATACTTTTTTGTGCACAGTGTAAATACTTCAACCTACTTTCATCAGCCTTTCTCTCTCTTCTGACAGAAAGACAGCAAGTCACAGAGACAGCTTATATTTAGCTGACACCACAGAATAGAGAGTACATTATAAGATTGTCTCAAATAAGTTGTTATTCTGTATAGAACACGAGGAGGAGCGACCAGGATTGATGGGCAGCTCTTAAATGCTGGCATGAAAAATCATACACCGCTGAAAAAAAACAAAAAACAAAACAAGTGCAAGCAGATTAAGGCATACATTTATGTCCATATCCTACAACGCTATCTGTTCCTTTCAGCACTAGAGTCACGAGTGCCTTCTTTATCACCGTCCTGCATCAGGCAGGTTGAGTGATGATGCAGTATACAAGCATATTGTACTGTGGCATGTAGCAGATGACCACGGTTAGAAATAATAGTCCACTCACTTGCACAGAAAATTTAATTCAGGCCATGTTGTGGTCTCTCCTGCTCTCTATAATGAATGCTAATGGTTCCTGATTGACAGAGTCCGTATTTAAAATGTCATTGTCAAGGAATGTAAGACAAAAAAAAAAAAAATGGTTTTGGTGCTAACATGAAAGTGGTCACTCTGGGCATTGAAAGTGAATTTTCCATCTGATTCGCACTGCATGTTAATTAACCGGCCTCTGCCTAAAATCTACTTGTAGTGTCGCTAAGTGGATTGATGTGAACTGTGGTGTTTGATGTTGCATTTACATTGCATTGATGTTCTTGG
>NW_020527100.1:0-44090 GCF_003368295.1 Carassius auratus | reverse complement strand
AGTTTGTAGTTACAAGACTGACTTACTACAGTGAAATTTTGCCATTACCTCCCTTACTGTAGGTACAGTACTCCCTTTCTTAAAAAACCAATGTACTTAAATCACCAAATGTTTTTTTCATGTTCCCAAAGGTTGTTAGTAAGGTTTGTTTTTTCAAGACTGACTTACTACAGGTGAATTGTTGCCAATATCCTCCCTTACTGTACGTACAGTACATACTAATTCTTTAAAAAAAAATGCTGTAAATCACCAAAAGGTTTTTTTTCCTGTTCAAAGGTTGTAGTACGTTTGTAGTTACAAGACTTACTTACTACAGGTGAAATTTTGCCAATAATCTCCCTTACTGTATGTACAGTTATAAATAATTATTTTAAAACAATTACTGTAAATCACCAAAAGGGTTTTTCATGTTCCAAAGGTTGTAGTAAGTTTGTAGTTACAAGACTTACTTACTACAGGTCAAATTTATTATCTCCCTTGCTGTACATACAGTTCACACTTATTCTTAAAAAAAACAATTACTGTAAATCACCAAAATTGTTTTTTCCTCTTCCAAAGGTGTAGTATGTTGTAGTTACAGACTTACTTACTACAGGTGGAAATTTTGCCAATATATCTTTACTGTATGTACAGTATATAATAATTTTTTAAAAACAATTACTGTAAATCACCAAAAAGGTTTTTTTTTTTCATGTTCCAAAGGTTGTAGTAAGTTTGTTTTTTTAAAGACTGACTTTCTACAGGTGAAATTTTTGCCAATATATCCCTTACTGTACGTACAGTACATAATAATTATTTAAAAACAATTACTGTAAATCACCAAAAGGGTTTTTTCATGTTCCAAAGGTTGTAGTAAGTTTGTTTTTTCAAGACTGACTTACTACAGGTGAATTTTTTGCCAATATCTCCCTTACTGTATGTACAGTATATAATAATTATTTAAAAAACAATTACTGTAAATCACCAAAAGGGTTTTTTTCATGTTCCAAAGGTTGTAGTAAGTTTTTTTTTCAAGACTGACTTACTACAGATGATTTTTGCCAATATCTCCCTTACTGTACGTACAGTACATAATAATTCTTTAAAAAAAATGCTGTAAATCACAAAAGGTTTTTTTCCTGTTCCAAAGGTTGTAGTACGTTTGTAGTTACAAGACTTATTTACTACAGGTGAAATTTTGCCAATATCTCCCTTACTGTATGTACAGTATATAAATTATTTAAAAACAATTACTGTAAATCACCAAAAGGGTTTTTTATGTTCCAAAGGTTGTAGTAGTTTGTAGTTACAAGACTTACTTACTACAGGTGAAATTTTGCCATTATCTCCCTTACTGTACATACAGTACACACTTATTCTTAAAAAAAAACAATTACTGTAAATCACCAAAATTGTTTTTTCTTGTTCCAAAGGTTGTAGTATGTTTGTAGTTACAAGACTTACTTACTACAGGTGAAATTTTGCCATTATCTCCCTTACTGTATGTACAGTATATAATAATTCTTTAAAAACAATTACTGTAAATCACCAAAAGGGTTTTTTCATGTTACAAAGGTTGTAGTAAGTTTGTTTTTTCAAGACTGACTTACTACAGGTGAAATTTTGCCATTATCTCCCTTACTGTATGTACAGTACACACTTATTCTTAAAAAAACAATTACTTTAAATCACCAAAATGTTTTTTTCATGTTTCAAAGGTTGTAGTAAGTTTGTAGTTACAAGACTTACTTACTACAGGTGAAATTTTGCCATTATCTCCCTTACTGTATGTACAGTATATAATAATTCTTTTAAAAAAATACTGTAAAATACCAAAAGGGTTTTTTCATGTTACAAAGGTTGTAGTACACTTGTAGTTACAAGACTGACTTGCTACAAGTGAGATTTTGCCACTATCACACTTACTCTATATACTGTATACTGTCTATTGGTCACTACTGAATATTTTTTTGGTAAATACATGAGCCACGAGTAGGTATTGGAACTGCTGTTGTTTCTACAACATATTTTCTTAATTGATACATAAAACAAAAACAATACACAAAAGATGATTTTTTAATTCAAAAATTAAATCACATTCTCACCGTTATAACAACCTTTTCAAATCTTAAAGTGCAAAATGACACATACTTTTTCACAAAGTTTAAGTTACCTTTCAAATGTCCATATTGTAACACATTACCAATATTTAAGTGGACTTTTTTTTAAACTAGACACACATTGTGCAATACCACTGGGCATCCTTTCCAAGTATATTGTCCTGAGACAGTCCAAGGCAGCATGCATGGAACCATCGTTGGCACTGTTCACACTGTATCTTCAAAAGTAAACAGAAATGTACCATTAAAAAGTAAACACATGCACAGTTGATTGTACATGTTTAGTACATGTTTAATCAAATTTTAGTTCAATATACATACCCAAAGAGTGTTGGATTTTGCCTCCTTACATCCACAGTACGAACAGTACTCCTCCTTGGATTCTACAGCAGATTTTATTTAATAAATAATGCATGTTGCATGCATGTATGTATGCATGCATGTTGAACAATAATTTGAATAATGTACTAAACTGTTATTTAGCCCTCTTATTTTTACACTAATACAATTCAATAAGTTGCTTGAAATGTTACTATATATATATATATATATATATATATATATATATATATATATATATATATATATATATATATGTATATATTTATTTATTTATTATTATTTAATTTTTAATTTAATTTTAATTTACTTTAATTTAAATATTTAAATTACTGGATGCTTGGTACATTACCTGATCCATTAAGAATATTGTGTGCCATCTGTTGTCTCACTTCCTTGATACTATTTTGATTTGGATCAATGTTGAAAGCATGTGGAATTGATGGAAATTTTTCAATCACCTCTCTTGCCATCTTAAAAGAAGTAAATGTTAAATGAAAAATTGTTAACTTTGGCGTACCAGGTTAAATGTACCTTGAAACTTATCTGGGAGAAAAGTTTCATATTGTCTGTAGACAAATAAAAAATGTATATTTCATCATAAAAATGTTGTAATTAGTTGTAATTAAAAAAAGTATAAATTATGAATAATTTGTATTGACTTCATAAATGCATTTAAACAAACAATAAAAATCACCTGTGCAACAAACACCCCACAACTTGTTGCATCTTGTTGCACTGTGTGGTCAATGGTGCTTGGTTTCCATTTGATTTTCAACCAGTCCCTTTTGCTATGTAGATTGAACCTTGTCTTGAAATATTGTCTAAAAGGAAAGTAAAAAATTAAAGGAAAAATTAAAAAAGAAATGTGGAAACATGACGTTCCTCTTCAGGAACTCGAGCGCTTTGAGGAAATGCCTTTGGCAAGATCAATTCTGAATATCGTGTGCAATCTGTCCAATGGAAGGGCGTGACATCATGGGCAGGGTGACGTAGCGACCAGGAAGCTAATAAAGGCACGTGCCACGCAGCTGACTTCAGGTTCGCGTTGTAGCAGAAATGACTCAAACCAGACAAATTAAAGAGTCTATCAGGGCTGTGGCAGAAACACAAGCTGAATTCCTCAGTAAGGCAACAGGAAGTCATAAAACATTCTGTGTCACAAGTCCCAAGCAAGATAACCAACCAACCAACGCTTTCACAGAACAGCTTTCAACATTAACACCACTAGAACAATTATTTACAATTTCAATTCGAAGAAGAGAAATTTGGTGTCAAATTTGTTGTTCGTAATGGAAATGCAGCGCTGGACATCACATGTAAACCCATGAGAGTTAAACACTTCCATTGACTCCCCCCCCCCTTGCAGAACCAGACTGAAATTCCTAAGGTGGGGGAGGGGGCTTTGAACCTCTGGTCTTCACAGAAGTTTTTGTCAAGAGAATGACAAAGAAACTGTCTTTGTACATATATATGGACTAGAGCTGAAGATCTTTGCCCCGAACCCGATGGGACCCGGGATGGGTTCGGTCGGGTTCGGGCTTAATTTCTATCATCTTACGCGGGCTCGGGCCGGGCTCGGGCTCGCGCTCCGGTTTGCGAGGTAAACGAGCGTCATGTGATGTGTTTCGATTAGCGCGAGAAAGATGCGAAAATGAATGCTGAGCAGGTGTAACGGAGGCTTGCCTCTGGTGATTACGTTTTGGTTGCACCAGCAACTAAAGCAAAGTCTGAGATATGAAGAAGTTTTGACCGTGTTTATAATGAGAATAATGACGCACCATCAGTGAGCACAGGAGTGCGCTGAAGACATCTACAGTGGTTTCAATCATTTTCCTCCACAAAAACATGTAGACCAAGCCTAATCTCTGTGAGTAAAGGTTTTTCAAATGATAACTAAATATTCATCGAGTCTTAAATGCATAATGTTGACAGAGTATTTACGCTAATGTTGGCATTATTCTTTTATTAAATAAAGCAAATCCGGCGGAGCCTTTATCTTAATTTCGTTATTGCCAAATACCCATCTTAATTAAAAATGTATCTTAATTTTTTTTTTTTTTTTTTTTTAAATAACTCGTTTTTATTGGTGGGTTGGTCTATTTATAGGTTAAATGAGTCTATGTCTAGAATGCTGAGATGTTACGATGTCACAGAGGACTTATTTTATTTCTTTATTCCAACTTCCAAGTGGTCTAGTCTATGTTAGGTTTGAGTAAATTATGTTAAAACATGAATAAATTACTCGTTGACAAAAGGCAAAAGAGCTGTGTGTGTGCGCTCATTTGAATAATGTCGGGCTGTAAACGGGTTCGGGCTTTAAAAAAGCTGTCAATCAAAATTTACTTGTCGGGCTCGGGCCGAAACCTGTTGGGCTCGGGTCCTGTCGGGTCTAACTTTTAAGGCCCGATTACAGCTCTAATATGGACCAGAATGAACTCAAAAAGACTTATAAATGAATCAGTCCATCGCTTCACTCCATATTCATTTATGTGTAACCCACACATTTGACTAATATGTTATAATCACTTATTGTGTATGTCTTTTAATAACTATGGGATAGCTTAAGGATACATAGTCATGTCTAGTATCTATGTAATCAAATCTGCTTGCTTGAAATAGTCCAGACAATCATTTATTTGATTCATATTCTGGTTATAGGAATCATGTCCAAAATTATACCCTGCAAGAGCGGGAAAATTCGGACCACATGCTTGGTAAGATAAACATATGATTTATGATGCCCTGGAGCCAAGACAATATCTGATTGGTCAAGACAACATTTGAGGTGTGGCCAACAGGCCAGTTTAAATACTCAGGACACCATAAAATCTTGCTTTTAGATGTTAGCCTTGCTTCTGCTACTAGTCATGCCTGCTTTTAGTCTCTAGCTATGCTTCTGCTATTAGTCATGTCTGCTTTTAGTTCTAGCCTTGCTTTGCTATCAGTCATGCCAGCTTTTAGCTTTGCTTCTTAGCTTTAGCTTTTAGCCATGCTGTTTGCCATCACTGTTCTTTGAGCGCGGTTCCAGCATGTTTCAGTCTGCACGCCTGCTGCTACTTAGCCACGATGAGAAGAAACACAACTTAGTCTCGTCAAACTTTACTTCTTTTCTTTTCCGTTTGAGAGTTTCGTGTTCTGAGTTAAGATTTGTAAGGTCTAGTTTCAACTTCAACCCGCAAACAACTCCGTCTTCAGCCAACGCCCAACCAGGGCTTCCCAAGACGTCACTTCAGCGACTACTGAACTTCCAGCCAATCAGCGACATTGGACAACACAGGGGACTCTCTTTTCACAGGAGACACAATTATCCTCCAGACTTTGACCTTTACTGGTGTATCTAATATAATTTTAACCTCATTGAGGAGCTCAATGCGCGGGGTTAATTACGTGATTGATGGTTGTTCATGTCTATGGTCACTGTGTAACACTAGCGACAGATGCGTCCCTCATCAGCTGGGGTGCGGTCATGAGTGGCCACCCTGCCTGCAGTCTGTAGAGTGGTCGCCATCTGACATGGCACATCAATTGTCTAGAAATGCTAGCGATGTATCGAGCATTGATATTTCCTCCCAGACCTGAGAGGCCGTCATGTGTTGGTGAGCACCGACAACACATCAGTGGTCTCTTATATCAATCACCAGGGAGGTCTTCCTTATACAAGCTGGTATACCCGATCCTCCTGTGGTCCCAGGGCAAACTCCTCTTGTTAAGAACAGTATATATTCCTGGGAGATTGAATGTGGGAGCAGACATGCTGTCGAGACAGGGGCCGAGGCCCGGGGGAATGGATGCTTCACCCCGAGGTGGTGGAGCAGCTAGGCAGATATTTGGCAAAGCTCAGGTGGACCTCTTCGCGACACAAGAGACATCGCAATGTCCCCTCTGGTTCTCTCTAGTTCACCCAGCTCCACTGGGACTAGATGCCATGACACAGACCTGGCCGAGGCTTTGTCTGTACACCTTTCCCCCCATCGTGCAGAGATCACCAGCTTGACCCTGTTAACTGCCCAGTTGCTACAGTTCTTGAGTTTCTCCAGTCTAGGCTCTCTGCAGGGTTAACTCACTCCACCTTAAAGGTGTACGTGGCGGCCATAGCTACTTACCATGTCCCTTTCAACGGTCAGTCAGTGGGTAGACACCCCCTAGTTACACGTTTCCTCCACGGTGCACTGAGGCTGAGACCTCCAGTACGGTCCCGTGTTCCCCCCTGGACCTGGGTTGTGGTGTTAGAGGCTCTTTGTAAAGCTCCATTTTCATTTTCATTGGAGATTCATGACATCTCAGATAGACATCTGACCCTTTAGACTGCCCTGTTACTGGCTATTACTTCTCTAAAGAGAGTTAGAGATCTTCAGGCCCTCTCGGTGGCCCCTACCTACTTAGACTTTGCCCCTGGTATGGCCAAAGCATTATTATACCCTCGAGCGGTTTATGTTCCTAAAGTTCCCTCTGTTAAGCCACAACCCATAGTACTGCAGGTCTTCTGCCCTCCTCCCTTTCGGGAGCCAGACCAGGAGAAGCTAAACTGTATGTGTCAAGTTCAAGCACTGGACGCATATGTCCACAGAGCTGCCCTATGGAGAAAATCTGACCAATTGCTTGTTTGCTACGGTCCTCCTAAAAAGGGTTTTTGGGTTTTGCTTCCCTACTCGAAGCTTAAGTCAGCTGTGTGGCACGTGCCTTTAAAGCTTCCTGGTCGCTACGTCACCCCGCCCGTGACGTCACACCCTTCCATTGGACAGATTGCACACAATATTCCTAGTTGATCTTGCCAGGCGTTTTTGTCTCATTTATCTTACTGAAAACGTCTGGCGGCTAGTTTTGAGTCCTTCATGTCATTTGAGACATCAGCTGGGTCAACAACAAATATCTTCTCTGACGTGGCATGAAGGAACTACAGATTCATTTCCCAGGTTGGTCCCATAACAGAAAATTAGAAGGAAAAATATGTTAATGTATTATTATTATTTGTAATGTAACCACAATCAATCCTAAATGAAACAAGTTTCACCTGTTCTCTACAGTATTATTGTTAACATTGAATTAACAGTACTAAAACTAAGGAATGACAAAAATTTTCAACTTACAACTGGTTTTACTTACCACAAACTTCCAGTGATTGCCATTTGCAATTACAAATCCCACTGCACCAACATAATTTTCAAAGTTTTCCTGTAAAGCATTTTAAACATTTACAATGAATAAAATAAAAGCAGTTATACATTTGCAGATTAACAGGCTGTTGTAACATATTTAATGTGAAGTCTAATCAGTACTACAAACACTTCACCCTAAACAAACATAATGTTAACCGTAACTAATGGACAACATAATACATTTTAACAATTCATTCTGTTTTAGTCTTATTATAGACTTGTGAGTCTTTACTTCAGTATGATCTGTTGAAGCAGATATTGTATGGGTCATGTCCTAGGCTTTTGAATTTTACTTACTTTCCTCAAGGTTTGGCGGGTAATTTGCTGTTGTTCTCCAAACAGGATTACCCCGATCGTGTAGTGATTTAGTATGTCATTTTTTTTTTGTGCTTGCACTTTTATTCATAGAAGCATGAATATAGTACTCAATTGTCTGGAAAATATAAAAAAATTAAAATGTTGTAACAACATTGTTACAACATTGTTATTTTTGAATATCATGTGGTTTACCACGAATTCAATAACGATATTTAATAAGCAAGGCCTTTTTAACTGAATCAGAGGAACATCGCTCATGTTCAGATTTACATGTTGCAACTAATAAAAGATTTCTTTATCTTTTAATTATTCATATTAAAATGTTCTCACTGTAAAAAGATTTTGGTCTTTCTTAACAGGATACCTTTAACATTATTATGCAGTTTACTTTCATCAAAAATAACAGTGACTATACTGTTAAGTTTCTACAAATACCTAGCGTGCTGACTGACCAGCTTTTTGCCTCAGTCAGTTGAGTGAGTTCGCGTCTTGCGACTTATCTCACAAGTAACGTTACATAATTTCATAGCGCACGTGCAGAAATTATTAAAAACCATATACACAGATTGATTGCTCACAAAACGAAGTTTGAAATGCCCGCATTCTCCACCATAATGTAACAACATTGTGTTTTACAGAATAATTAACTCAAATGATATATAGGGAATTTGAATAATTAATCAGGAATATGATTAATATATATCTCAGATGACAGTTACATTAAATTTGATTGATTATGAAAAATAGCTCAATTGCCTATACCAGTAAATAATCACAGGGCACTGTAACTTACTCATTAATATGTCAATATTCCATTCTTCATATCAATTGTTGTGATATCCCTTACTGTAAATTACTGCAAATCAAACCGTGGTTTGTCCAGCAAACCAGACTGACCTATCAATTTCCAATAAAGTTATCACTTATTATAATTCAAGGAAAAATATTCTCTGGCCATGAAAACATTATCCTATCCTTATGATAAATTTAGTTTCTAAATTTAAAGCTTGTAGCTATAGATCAGACATCTCAGTGACTCATAATGTGAGTGGGGTGGAGTCCAAGCCAATCGTCAGTATATGGGTTTTTAATAATTAAACTAGTAATACATCAAACTACAAATCACACAGAGTAAATATGCGTACGACAATACAAACAGTAAGCTTTATACAATACATAACGGAATCCAAATAAAAGAGAGAGAGAGAGAGAGAGAGAGAAAATAGAATGAGATCACATAAGGAGCTCAGGTATGGAAATCATAGTCAGTAACTTTTGGAAGCCAACAACGATCAGATCACAGCAACAATTTAAAGCAGCATTTAAATCTCCATAGAGAAAGTGATACTTGCAAACTGTCCAATGTGCGTGAGCTGGACATCGGGGCGCGCTGGATCTTTTGAAACCGGCGTGCGCGTGCTGGAGACCGGCACACGCTGGAGCACGTGGTCTTTTGTTCTGTCCTCGCGCGGTATTTGAAAGGTTCAACAAACAATGTTCCAGAATTCGTCTTCCTTGCGCGGAGAGGCGAATAGTTGAATAAACTTAGTAAAGAAAAGAAACAACAAAAACGAAAGCTTCCAAAGGAGCCATTAAAATTTTTCTCTCAGCCCCTGTGCTGAGGGGGCTTGCGCTATGAGCGCGGCCTAAGGCCGTGCGAAAGCAACGTTGGTCGATGCAGGAGGGAAGGGAGTCAGCGTAAGAAGAGAGGGCGGACCTTGTTCGGTCGATTTTTATAGCTTGAAATGGTTCACGCCCCTTTTTCGAGGGAACATCCAATGAATGTCCGCGATCTGCAGTGGAGGGAAAAGTTCCTTTGTCTCTGTGGAGACAAACCCCCGATGATCTAGGGCCTGTCCGATTCCATCAGGGATATTTCTAGCAAGTTTGTAATTCAGATTACATACATTTTTCATTACTTTGCTCTAGATAAATGGGTCTGTCAGAGCATGACGATTAGAACAATACTAAACATAATATATATATGTGATCAAAACATGAAGTTACATTCAAATGCAGAATTACACATATTTAAAGATTTGCTTAACACATGATAACACTGCAGATAGTCCCAATTTATATGGGAAACATCTAAATGTACCAAAAGGGAATACGTAATACATTTATAAAACATAAAAACAAAAAGGTAAGTTTAGAATGCATAAGGAAAGGAAACCAGTGATTTGGCTTCTCTCCTGTCCTGTTGTCCAGAGTGGTCATAAAGTTTTATTACCTGCAGGGGTGGGGGTTGCAGAAACATGGCTCTCTTTGAGAAAGTTAAAGTGAGGAGAGACATTTCCTAAAGTATAAGCTAGCAACTTATACTCTTCACATAACAAGGATTAACCATTTTATGCAATCCATAAACATATTTAAAATACATATTATTAATAAAATTATGAAAGTAAGGAACTTCTAAGAAAGGTTTCCTTCGTCTTCAGGAATTTGGTTGGGGGTTTTCATTTCTCCTTTGAGGCTTGCACGGGTATCGTAAATTAATTTAAGTCCAGCCAGGCTGGCGCCAGGCCAGGCAATTAGTGCAAAATGGGTTTTTATTTTTTTATGCCTGAATTTAACCCATGAATCGATGATCTGCATATCCGTTACACCTTCCCCCTTTACGTCAGATGAAGTCCCGGTGTGGACATCATCGGACGGCAATCATCAGGATGGGCAGATGACAAGTGAATCGTGATGGTCATGTAGCAGGTGGGTCATGACGGCAGGTGGTTCCTGAAGCTGAGGATTCAGCTTGATGAGGTTCGGTGTTGTCTTTGACTTGGCGTCCCTTTTCCGGGGATTCCATCTGAGACCTCCAGCCACAGTTGTCGTGAGTTTGGCTGTAGAGGTTTGCATCTCGTTGAGTATCCTGTATAGGATGAAGGTCACGCAAAGAGTCAGGGCAGAACCAATGACGGTGGAGATGCACTGTGCAGTGTCGGCAGCAGTCCAGGCTCAGACCGCAGATGACTGGTTCAGAATGGGCTGTCGAGACAGTGCTTGGAGGGCTGTGTCGACAGGAGTAATGTCAATGTGTTGGGTGGTACCTTTCAGTACTTGGTCAAGCAGGTTGGCACGGGTGGCGGTGTCATGCTGGTCGTAGGTCAGCGTAGCTGAGTTCACAGGAGTGTTGACGAACCATCTGTTACCCACAATCTCTGCTTGCGTTTCTGTGACTTGTGTACGAGGCTTGGCTTCGGCAGGGCAGCGCGTATCCCTGACCCAGGGTTGCAGCTCGCAGATTCCTTCAGAGTTGTGTCTGAGGAAGGGTTTGCTAAGGCAGAGATAATGAATGTCTTTGGTTAAAGTACACATGTGCATGTTTGGGGCCAGGTACAGCTGTGTGTCACTGTCATGGTAGGCCACCACATTTGGAATGTGTGTTTTGGTGTGGGTGTTGCTTTTCCACATCCTGACACTGACAATGTCTTTAGGTCTGTAGACTTGGCTTGACTCGCTGATGAGTTGGTTCAGGAGCCCATTCACTTCTCTCTGTTTGGGGTTGACGTGCCGTAGGAAGGCACTATCCAGAGAGTTGGCCAGGTGTATTTGTTGCAGGTTAGCTGGCATGGTGATGGCGTAAGACGGCACAGTTAACACAAGGCTTAAGGGTATCATGTACGGTGGGGTTTTAAGCAAAGTCATTATCGAGGTTTCAGAAGCCCGCATATCCGCTATGTTGGTCTGTGTAGACAACGGAGCCAGCGTAAGCGATTCTGATGTAGGCAGTTTAGCTAGTAAAGTTCTTATGCTGTGTGTAATCACTTCAACCTTGAATGTGGGTGGGTGGGTTGGGAGTGACCACAGAATGTTGTTTAGTGTGCCAGTTTTGGCAAGGGTGTCAGTGTTATCTTTAAAGTCCTTGTCTAGACTTGGTAACTTCGAGTGTCCTTTTACCTTCTTCCAGTACATGATCACATTGTGTGTTTTTGTGATGTTATCACATTGCTGGAGCAGGTGTTGGTGTTTGACATGCTTGTTGTTTGCAAGTGTGAGCCCGAGTTCCACACATTCAGGTGAGGATTGGAAGAAACCCAGCGTGTGGTGTAAGGTTTGACCACATTGCAGGTTGAGCCGAACAGCGACCCCTTTGGTGTAAGCTGGTACCACCGTACCCTGTTTGTTGACTAAGGTACAGAGGCTTGAACTTGGGCCTGTCGTTAGGGCGTTGTATTCATGGCTGGCTGCTGGGGTTCCCGTGACGTACAGTACACACTCATTCTTAAAAAAAACAATTACTGTAAATCACCAAAAGTTTTTTTTTTTCATGTTCCAAAGGTTGTAGTAAGTTTGTTTTTTCAAGACTGACTTACTACAGGTAAATTGTTGCCAATATCTCCCTTACTGTATGTGCAATATATAATAATTATTTAAAAACAATTACTGTAAATCACCAAAAGGGTTTTTTCATGTTCCAAAGGTTGTAGTAAGTTTGTTTTTTCAAGACTGACTTACTACAGGTGAATTTTTGCCAATATCTCCCTCACTGTACGTACAGTACATAATAATTCTTTAAAAACAATTGCTGTAAATCACCAAAAGGGTTTTTTCATGTTCCAAAGGTTGTAGTAAGTTTTGTTTTTTTCAAGACTGACTTACTACAGGTGAATTTTTGCCAATATCTCCCTTACTGTATGTACAGAATATAATAATTATTTAAAAACAATTACTGTAAATGACCAAAAGGGTTTTTTCATGTTCCAAAGGTTGTAGTTAGTTTTTTTTTTCAAGACTGACTTACTACAGGTGAATTTTTGCCATTATCTCCCTTACTGTA
This sequence comes from Carassius auratus, assembly GCF_003368295.1. Taxonomy (NCBI): domain Eukaryota; kingdom Metazoa; phylum Chordata; class Actinopteri; order Cypriniformes; family Cyprinidae; genus Carassius; species Carassius auratus. Next base: position 31,398 of record NW_020527100.1, on the reverse strand, counting down.
TGTACAGAATATAATAATTATTTAAAAACAATTACTGTAAATCACCAAAAGGGTTTTTTTCATGTTCCAAAGGTTGTAGTAAGTTTGTAGTCACAAGACTGACTTACTACAGGTGAATTTTTGCCAATATCTCCCTTACTGTATGTACAGTATATAATAATTCTTTAAAAACAATTACTGTAAATCACCAAAAGGGTTTTTTCATGTTCCAAAGGTTGTAGTAAGTTTGTTTTTTCAAGACCGACTTACTACAGGTGAATTTTTGCCAATATCTCCCTCACTGTACGTACAGTACATAATAATTTTTTAAAAACAATTGCTGTAAATCACAAAAAGGGTTTTCTCATGTTCCAAAGGTTGTAGTAAGTTTTTTTTCAATACTGACTTACTACAGGTGAAATTTTGCAATTATCTCCCTTACTGTACGTACAGTTCACAGTTATTCTTAAAAAAACAATTACTTTAAATCACCAAAATGTTTTTTTCATGTTCCAAAGGTTGTAGTAAGTTTGTTTTTTCAAGTCTGACTTACTACAGGTGAATTCTTGCCAATATCTCCCTTACTGTATGTACAGAATATAATAATTATTTAAAAACAATTACTGTAAATCCCCAAAAGGGTTTTTTTCATGTTCCAAAGGTTGTAGTAAGTTTGTAGTTACAAGACTGACTTACTACAGGTGAATATTTGCCAATATCTCCCTTACTGTATGTACAGTATATAATAATTATTTAAAAACAATTATTGTAAATCACCAAAAGGTTTTTTTTTTCATGTTCCAAAGGTTGTAGTAAGTTTGTAGTTACAAGACTGACTTACTACAGGTGAATATTTGCCAATATCTCCCTCACTGTACGTACAGTACATAATAATTTTTTAAAAACAATTGTTGTAAATCACAAAAAGGGTTTTCTCATGTTCCAAAGGTTGTAGTAAGTTTTTAGTTACAAGACTGACTTACTACAGGTGAAATTTTGCCATTATCTCCCTTACTGTACGTACAGTACACACTTATTCTTAAAAAAACAAATTAAATTAAATCACCAAAATGTTTTTTTCATGTTCCAAAGGTTGTAGTAAGTTTGATTTTTCAAGTTTGACTTACTACAGGTGAATTTTTGCCATTATCTCCCTTACTGTATGTACAGAATATAATAATTATTTAAAAACAATTACTGTAAATCACCAAAAGGGTTTTTTTCATGTTCCAAAGGTTGTAGTAAGTTTGTAGTTACAAGACTGACTTACTACAGGTGAATATTTGCCAATATCTCCCTTACTGTATGTACAGTATATAATAATTATTTAAAAACAATTATTGTAAATCACCAAAAGGTTTTTTTTTTCATGTTCCAAAGGTTGTAGTAAGTTTGTAGTTACAAGACTGACTTACTACAGGTGAATATTTGCCAATATCTCCCTCACTGTACGTACAGTACATAATAATTTTTTAAAAACAATTGTTGTAAATCACAAAAAGGGTTTTCTCATGTTCCAAAGGTTGTAGTAAGTTTTTAGTTACAAGACTGACTTACTACAGGTGAAATTTTGCCATTATCTCCCTTACTGTACGTACAGTACACACTTATTCTTAAAAAAACAAATTAAATTAAATCACCAAAATGTTTTTTTCATGTTCCAAAGGTTGTAGTAAGTTTGATTTTTCAAGTTTGACTTACTACAGGTGAATTTTTGCCATTATCTCCCTTACTGTATGTACAGAATATAATAATTATTTAAAAACAATTACTGTAAATCACCAAAAGGGTTTTTTTCATGTTCCAAAGGTTGTAGTAAGTTTGTAGTTACAAGACTGACTTACTACAGGTGAATTTTTGCCAATATCTCCCTTACTGTATTTACAGTTTATAATAATTGTAAGGGAAACAGGTCAATTTAGCTCAAAGGGAATCATTTAAGATTTTAAAGGGAATTTGAACAGAATCACTGTTTCACGGCTGTTCACGGAGACGCGCCTGCGGTTCAGTGAACGAGCCGTTTAACATCAAATCTGCGCTGGATACTAATATCTAAACTATAGTGAAAACACTATCAATTAGCACAGTAACAAGATCGGCAGTTTAAGACATTAACTTGTAAGCACCAAACACAAGATACTTCTCTTTTCAATATGAATAAGGCTTTATTAGATAAATCTAAGACATATAAACTAATCTAACACATAAACGCACGCACACACACATTCACACAAGTTGCAGGAAGGTCGAAAGTTAGGGAAAGATGAGTTTAAGAGAATGGAAATATGGAATCCCAAGTTAACAGCAATACGTTAAATTGCATAAACATGAACAACCATCAATCACGTAATTAGCGCTCGCATTGAGTTCCTCAATGAGGTTAAAATTATATTAGATACACCAGTAAAGGTCACAGTCTGGAGGTAAAGTTACTTGCATCTCCTGTGAAGAAGGAGCCTCGGTGAAAGGGCTATCCCGAGGTCGTTGATTGGCTGGAAGTTCAGTCTCTGAAGTGACGTCTTGGGAAGCCCGTGGTTGTTGGGCGTTGGCTGAAAGTGCAGAGTCGTGTTCGCTGGTTGAAGTTGAATGGACGTTACAAAACTTAACTCAGAACATGAAACTCTCAAACGGAAAAGAAAAGAAATAAAGTTTGACGAGACTAGGTTGTGTTCCTTCTCATAGTAGCAGCAGGCAGGCACGCTGGAACCGCGCTCAAAGAACAATGATGACTACCGCATGGCTAGATGCTACAAGCTAAAGCTAGGTAGCAAAGCTACAAGCTAAGAGCAGGCATGACTGATAGCACGAGCAAGGCTGGAACTAAAAGCAGACTAAAAGCCGACATGGCTAATAGCAGCAGGCAGACTAGAACAAGGCATGACTAAAAAGCGAAATTACATCGTGTCCAAAGTATTTAAAACTTCCTGTTGGCCACCCCTCAAATGTTGCCTTGACCAATCAGATATGTTCTTGAGTCTTGGGTATCATAAATCATTTGTTTATCTTACCAAGCATGTGGTTCTTGCCTCACAGGGTCTAATTTTGGACATGATTCCTATAACATGATTATGATATATTTTACAAATAAATGATTGTCAGGGCAATATCAAGCAAGAAAATTCAATCACACACATATCAAACACGACTATGTACCCTTCAGCTATACCATAGTCATTTAAAGAAAACATACACGATAAGTGATTATAACATGATAGTCAAATGTGTGGGTTACACGTAAATGAATATGGAGTTAAGCAATAGAATGATTCATTCATAAGTCTTTTTTGAGTTCATTCTGGTCCATATATAATGTATAAAAAGGGTTTCTTTGCCATTCTCTGGCAAAGGACTTTTCTGTGAAGACAAAGGTTTAAAGCCCTTCCCCCTTAGGAATTTCAGTCTGGTTTCACTGGCTGGGGGGGGAAGTCAATGCAAGTATTTAACTTGATCTCCTGGGTTTACATGTGATGTCCAGCATTGCATTCCAATCACGAACAATAAATTTGACAATCTCTTCTTTGAATTAAAATTGTCAATAATTGTTCTATTGGTGTTAATGTTGAAAGCTGTTGTGTGAACAAGTTGGTTGGTTGGTTATCTTGTTTGGTTCCTGTGGCACTAGAACTGATTTATGACTTCCTGAGGAATTCAGCTCATGTTTCAATGCACACAGCTCTGATAGACTCTTTGATTTGTCTGATTTGACTCATTTCTGCTACATATATCCCCCTTTCGATCGGCGAGGTGTTTAGGTGAAGACATCGTCGATCGCTGGAGAAACAAAGGCAGAAGAAGCAGACAAACACAGCAAACAGCAAGACAACACCTCCATGACAGTTACTGTACTGGTGCAGGCATCAGGTTATTTAGGTACACGTGGTTAAGTTCAATTAGTCAATGTAGTTTAGCACATTGAGGATAGTTTAGATGGTCTTGGAAATTGTTTTTATTTTGATTCATCAATCAAATTTGTGGTTAACTTTGTTTGGTTCTTCTAGGTTGTCTTACTTTACATGTTTACCATTAGTTTTCTAGTAATTTCATTTTCAATTCAATGGATTGACCTATCATGCATGGAGCTCTCTGGCTTCCATTCAGTTTAGAGTGGCTGGCGGATATTAGGTGTTGCGAGTCAATCCTAATATCAGACCTTCGACCCTCGCAGGGTGTCTAGGCATTTCACCTACTCAGGAAAGAGGGGAAGGAGAAGGATAGGTAGAAGAAGAACAAAACAAAACAAGGCTGCTGTGGGTTTTCCTAGCATGTGTTACAACTACTATTGAGCTAGGATGTCAGGTGCAGCTAGTGTGTCGTGAACCTTAACTTAGTGTCAGGTGTTCTACCTATTGTGAGGATGGCTGCACGTTTCTTCATGGTGGGTATGTGTAACTTTGTTACGCTAAAAGTTGGATATTCTACCTGTGGGAAGAATATGTTTGTTGACTGTGTTATCAGTAGATGTGTTTACCTCTGGGTGTAGGTAATGTTGTGTATTACTGGTGTAGTGCATGTGTGGTCAGATCTGTTCAAGTCTGTGTTGTCTCCCCCTTTTTCTAGCATGTCACTGAAGACTGGCTCTCTGCATCTTTGGCTTGGATGAGGGCGTGTCCATGGTCTAATGAGGGGTCAGTCCAGCAAGGCAGGAAGTTCTTTAGCACGCCGTCGGAGGCAGTTTGGCATGGCTGTGTGAAGCTGAGTTGCAAAACTTGTCTCCTATGTTGCATTCTTCTTGTGATGCCTTCTGGCTGTAGCAGACTTTCTGACCTTCTGTGCTCTGGTGGTTGCTGTTGCACAGACAGGGAATGTGGTACTTGGAGTTGGAGTTCATTTGACAGTTTGTTAGTGACTGAGGTGATGTCCTTTAGTACCTCAGATTTTTCATCAACAGTTGGCCGTGAAAGACTTGTTCATTCTGGGTTGTTGTTGAACAGGTGCTTGTCATCTCTGATGCGGTGCACCAGGTGATCACCGGCCTTCCGTTCTGTCGCTGGTCACAGCGAGCATGACTCAACTTTGTGGTCACCTGCATGTAAATTGTCTTGAAGGAACTCTCTTAGTTGTTCCATGACTTGTTCCGTGTCTTCTAATGGTAAGCGGTTATGTTCTTGTGAGTACTCAGCACTGTGCATGTCTGAGTGGTGCTGAGGTGGGTTTTGTTGTCGCTTACCCACACGAGTTGCTCTTGGATGAGTCAGGTGATTACCTTTGGATATCTGGTTAGGTTTCCAGATGTTATCCTTTTGGTTTCTTGAGAAGCGTGGCTGGTCCCATGGATTTTTCCAGCAGTTGGGCTGAAAGCGGTCGTGGATATGGGCGTCACGTTCTCTGTGCTCTTGATGGAAGACTCTGGTGTTGGGATGCCACTGGGTGTCGTCCAGTGCAAGGCTTGAGTCTTTGTTGACAGAGTTCAAGAGTGTGGATGTTTTGTTACCTTTCTTTGAGGCCAACTTCTGCTTGTTATAGGCCTTCTGTGTTAGGTCACGCAACTGTTGGATGGTCATGGAGTTCGGACAGGCCATGACACCTAGATGGTGACTTACTCCGGGGTGCAGATTCTTTAGGAAGAGGGTTTTGAAGTTCACATCCTCTTCAAGGTCAGGGCTGTTGTGTGCACCAAAGTAGGCTTGTCGGAGTCGGTTGTAATAAGCTTGTGGAGTCTCTTGACGACCTTGTTTGGTTTCCAAGGCAGTTAACAGTCCATGTTCAGACTCTGGGTCTGTAAACTCTTTAATCAGGACCTCACGAAGTCGCTGGTAGTTTGACTTGGTTTGACTGGGCTGTCGATCTAGAAAGTTTCGTACCTCGGAACTGGACGTGGCTCTAAGGAGGTATAACCAGTCTCTGTCAGTCACATGAGGTCTCACTTCCAGGTGAAATTCGATATCTCGCAGATAAGCTTGGATGTCGGGGCTCTCTGTGGAGTTTGGGTTGAACCTGCTGATGTTTTTAGACAGCTTGTTGAGGTCTTTGATGGTCATCCCATGTGCAGCTTCAAGGCCTTGGACGGGAGGTTTTCTTTCGTTGGCAGGAAAGGGTTGTGTGGCGAAGGCAGGTGAGGTTTTGGGTTGTGGCCCTTCGCTCCTTTCGTCACATGCCAGTTCTTGGACGTGGGACTCTGCTCTGCTCAGCAGTGATGAGGCTAAGAGATGTTTCTCTTTTCTTGGCTCTAGTTTGTGCTTGTAAGCATTTTGGAGTTCTTTTCTGACCATGTAGAGCTCATCGTTGGTATCATCTAGTTGTTGGGTCAGATTGTCCATTTCAGTTCTGTACCTTTCAAGGTGGTCTTTCAAAGCACTGATTTCAGAGTTCTTGTTTCTGATGTCTAGCTTGGCTTTCTCTAGTAGCTGTTCGGCATACTGGAGTCTGTTTACCAGGTCTTTCTGAGCAGCCGTTGCATGTCGCTGGTCGAGCTGAGCTGCTGCCAGGGCTGCTAGGAGCTTCATAACTTGTTCTGTTGTATCCTGCTCCCTCTCGCTGGGTGCTTTGAGTTGATTTTGAACTTTCACTTCCAGCTTGTCTATGCGACGTTGAGCACCTGTCAGCTCCTCTTGAAGGTGGGTGATGTGCTTGTCGCTCAGTTTCAGCTGGGTTGTGAAGGCATAGCTTAGTGAGCTCGTGATCTTGACTAGCTCCTCGTGGTTGTTGTTCTGGCTTGAATCTTGTGTCAGGAATCTTCTCAGGATTAGGATTATTATTAAAAATAATAACAGTTCAAATGTCTTTGGAGTGAGGCTGTCTGTCATGCCTCTCAGCCAAATGTTCACATCTTCCCCATGGGCAATGGGGTCTGCAGTCTGCGGCATGTTGGCACGCTAGGGAGAAGAGAGACTGACACAGATCTGTGTGGAGTAAAAGCCTAGGTGTGGTGGGACAACTAAGTGTTGTATCAGTGATTGTGAACCACTAGTGAAATGTGGTGATGACTGTGTTGGTCTCAGGGTGTCTAAGTAGACTAGAGATGTGAAGACTTTGTCACTCTAATGAGGAAGAGGAAAAGAGAGACAGAGGTGAAAAACAAATTCAAATGACAAGCACAATTTCTGTTTTTCAAATGAGGAAAATAATTTTTTCCAATTAAATGTTATCAAAAACGTAAACAATATTATTATATTTCTTGCTTTGGACAAAAGAATACAATAATAATTCTGATATCTCTTTTCTTAGTCTGACAGGATTGACACCGTACACCTTTCAGTTGGACCGCTCACCAGGGAGTCAGCGAAGGCGACAGTTGCTCAACACGTATCTCTATTAAATTGATCTCAACGTTGGATGATATGCTAAAACTTGGATTGCGTTTCCAAATGTAGGGAGGTTAGGAAGAACAAATGAGAGGATGATTACAATCAAATTCATAAGGATGATTCGTCGTCTTTGGCACGATTGTGTATTTACTTCACTTAGAATTGATTGATGGTTCTTACATGTCCTACAAATGTAAAATAGAAGAGGAAAGTAAAGGAGAGAGAGGACGGAGATGGTAAGTCTCAGTAGCGGTTATCTCAACTACAAGGAGAGCGTTGTGTTAGTTGCTGCACAACTAATCAAACAAAATAAACTTTAAGTGAAAGAGAGTTGTCTTTCTAATTTATTTGTACTCGTAGTGAGGGATAACAATGTCTCCTTTTAGGGCTCAGGTTTGTCGTTCCCAGGCTAGGATACACAAAAGAAATGGTAAGAAATAGGAAAATTAAAAAATTAATAAATGGGCAAAATATGCAAACATGAAATTAAAAAGAGGAAATCAATACGTAAACAATAGTGGTTAAGTGTATAACCAAAACAGGAAGAGGGGTAAAACGCATTCAAATAAGTAAAGGTCTGAATAGCATATATTCAGATGGGTAATAAATAAATTAGGAGGAATAAGTTTACTTAACTTCCAAAGTTCAAGGCTTATTCATTCCTAAAATAATTAGACCCAAAAGAGAATACTAGAAATAAAAGATCAAATGAAATGATCTGAGAGGGAAATTTTAAATGCTTCCAAATAAATTTAATGTTTCAATTAAATTTCAATTTGACAATTAATAATTGTGAGTCAGTATTTCCCTTTCTAGTAAAATGAAAATAAGTGGTCTAGTGAGAAAACAGAGCGATAAAAAGAAAGAGACTAACAAGTGTTAGTTAAGATGTTGAAAATGGTTAAATCACGTCAGCGTTGCCCAAACACACATTATTCTACCACTGGATGGTAATGCTAACGGCTAACCTTTGAGGCTAGTGGCTTTAGTATAGACTTCAATGTAAATGCAATGGTTTCGTTAGCTTAGCGACACCGCAGAGTTTGTGCGCTGCGCGTGCACAGTTCAGAGTTGCTCCGGAAGTACGTTAGGCTTCCGGGTCACGGTCGTCACTATGGCAACCAAAACACATTCTAGTGGATCAGCACATGAATCGTTGCATTGTTGCAAATACAGTTAAGCATGTTACATGAAATGTCGGCTCATTTCAACACTGTACAAATAACAACACCGCCTTTCAGTTGGTTTTGCGATGTGGCACTTAAACTCTCAGTTTGTATAGAGTTAAATTTATCTTAATTCAAATAGCAGCTTCCTGCTGTAGTTAAGGGAACACAGTTATATCAATCTCAGCAATTTGAATCTCCGTGCCAGTTTTTCTGGACACAAACATAAAAGTTTTCCTTCGCTGTTGGTACACAGTTAAACTTTACTTGATCAAGCTTTTAAAACACTCCCATTCAAATTACTCTCGGACACACGCAGTGTTACGCGAGATTGCATTCACTTTGTGAACGGATACAAATGGACAAACATTGTTCTCTAATGTTTAACGTTAACTTAGGGGAGTCGAATATCAAATTTGATTCGGCAGTGGAACACGCACTGGCAATCAAACTATATGAAATATGAATACGGGGACTTTGATAAATAGATTGAGGAACCCGCTCAAAACTATTCTTTATTCACCGATTTATATCCCTTTTGAAACACTAACAGTTTAGCTCCGTTCAGCAAACAGTGACTGAGATAGCGTTTGAGACACTGGAACACGCAGTGAAATCAAATCAGCTATAAAACAAGGCATTACACAAATGAGGAACACGCTCAATTTCTACCTTATTGTACGATCTCAGATGTTTACTTTTAAGTTCACTTACTGCTGTTAACAAAGGGGAGACGGACTCGAGTTAAAGTCTCCTCTAGCTCCTTTCATTCAAGCGGGAGGGCGCGCGCTGCTTACGTCACACTCTCAAACACACACGTCTCGCAAGCTTCTCATCTTTCATTCCTTTAGCAAAATCAAAGATTAAATAACTTGGTTTATGCTCACAATTTAGATTAAACTGCCCGCATTTTCTCCACCATTATAAATGTAAGGGAAACAGGTCAATTTAGCTCAAAGGGAATCATTTAAGATTTTAAAGGGAATTTGAACAGAATCACTGTTTCACGGCTGTTCACGGAGACGCGCCTGCGGTTCAGTGAACGAGCCGTTTAACATCAAATCTGCGCTGGATACTAATATCTAAACTATAGTGAAAACACTATCAATTAGCACAGTAACAAGATCGGCAGTTTAAGACATTAACTTGTAAGCACCAAACACAAGATACTTCTCTTTTCAATATGAATAAGGCTTTATTAGATAAATCTAAGACATATAAACTAATCTAACACATAAACGCACGCACACACACATTCACACAAGTTGCAGGAAGGTCGAAAGTTAGGGAAAGATGAGTTTAAGAGAATGGAAATATGGAATCCCAAGTTAACAGCAATACGTTAAATTGCATAAACATGAACAACCATCAATCACGTAATTAGCGCTCGCATTGAGTTCCTCAATGAGGTTAAAATTATATTAGATACACCAGTAAAGGTCACAGTCTGGAGGTAAAGTTACTTGCATCTCCTGTGAAGAAGGAGCCTCGGTGAAAGGGCTATCCCGAGGTCGTTGATTGGCTGGAAGTTCAGTCTCTGAAGTGACGTCTTGGGAAGCCTGTGGTTGTTGGGCGTTGGCTGAAAGTGCAGAGTCGTGTTCGCTGGTTGAAGTTGAATGGACGTTACAAAACTTAACTCAGAACACGAAACTCTCAAACGGAAAAGAAAAGAAATAAAGTTTGACGAGACTAGGTTGTGTTCCTTCTCATAGTAGCAGCAGGCAGGCACGCTGGAACCGCGCTCAAAGAACAATGATGACTACCGCATGGCTAGATGCTACAAGCTAAAGCTAGGTAGCAAAGCTACAAGCTAAGAGCAGGCATGACTGATAGCACGAGCAAGGCTGGAACTAAAAGCAGACTAAAAGCCGACATGGCTAATAGCAGCAGGCAGACTAGAACAAGGCATGACTAAAAAGCGAAATTACATCGTGTCCAAAGTATTTAAAACTTCCTGTTGGCCACCCCTCAAATGTTGCCTTGACCAATCAGATATGTTCTTGAGTCTTGGGTATCATAAATCATTTGTATATCTTACCAAGCATGTGGTTCTTGCCTCACAGGGTCTAATTTTGGACATGATTCCTATAACATGATTATGATATATTTTACAAATAAATGATTGTCAGGGCAATATCAAGCAAGAAAATTCAATCACACACATATCAAACACGACTATGTACCCTTCAGCTATACCATAGTCATTTAAAGAAAACATACACGATAAGTGATTATAACATGATAGTCAAATGTGTGGGTTACACGTAAATGAATATGGAGTTAAGCAATAGAATGATTCATTCATAAGTCTTTTTTGAGTTCATTCTGGTCCATATATAATGTATAAAAAGGGTTTCTTTGCCATTCTCTGGCAAAGGACTTTTCTGTGAAGACAAAGGTTTAAAGCCCTTCCCCCTTAGGAATTTCAGTCTGGTTTCACTGGCTGGGGGGGGAAGTCAATGCAAGTATTTAACTTGATCTCCTGGGTTTACATGTGATGTCCAGCATTGCATTCCAATCACGAACAATAAATTTGACAATCTCTTCTTTGAATTAAAATTGTCAATAATTGTTCTATTGGTGTTAATGTTGAAAGCTGTTGTGTGAACAAGTTGGTTGGTTGGTTATCTTGTTTGGTTCCTGTGGCACTAGAACTGATTTATGACTTCCTGAGGAATTCAGCTCATGTTTCAATGCACACAGCTCTGATAGACTCTTTGATTTGTCTGATTTGACTCATTTCTGCTACATAATTCTTTAAAAACAATTACTGTAAATCACCAAAATGTTTTTTTTTTTTCATTTTCCAAAGGTTGTAGTAAGTTTGTAGTTACAAGACTTACTTACTACAGGTGAAATTTTGCCATTATCTCCCTTATTGTACGTACAGTACACACTCATTCTTAAAAAAACAATTACTGTAAATCACCAAAAGTTTTTTTTTTTCATGTTCCAAAGGTTGTAGTAAGTTTGTTTTTTCAAGACTGACTTACTACAGGTGAATTTTTGCCAATATCTCCCTCACTGTACGTACAGTACATAATAATTATTTAAAACAATTACTGTAAATCACCAAAAGGGTTTTTTCATGTTCCAAAGGTTGTAGTAAGTTTGTTTTTTCAAGACTCACTTATTACAGGTGAATTTTTGCCAATATCTCCCTTACTGTATGTACAGAATATAATAATTATTTAAAAACAATTACTGTAAATCACCAAAAGGGTTTTTTCATGTTCCAAAGGTTGTAGTAAGTTTTTTTTTTCAAGACTGACTTACTACATGTAAATTTTTGCCAATATCTCCCTTACTGTATGTGCAATATATAATAATTATTTAAAAACAATTACTGTAAATCACCAAAAGGGTTTTTTCATGTTCCAAAGGTTGTAGTAAGTTTGTTTTTTCAAGACTGACTTACTACAGGTGAATTTTGGCCAATATCTCCCTTACTGTATGTACAGAATATAATAATTATTTAAAAACAATTACTGTAAATCACCAAAAGGGTTTTTTCATGTTCCAAAGGTTGTAGTAAGTTTTTTTTTTCAAGACTGACTTACTACAGGTGAATTTTTGCCAATGTCTCCCTTACTGTATGTACAGTACATAATAATTCTTTAAAAACAATTGCTGTAAATCACAAAAAGGGTTTTCTCATGTTCCAGAGGTTGTAGTAAGTTTTTAGTTACAAGACTGACTTACTACAGGTGAAATTTTGCCATTATCTCCCTTACTGTACGTACAGTACACACTTATTCTTAAAAAAAACAATTAATTTAAATCACCAAAATGTTTTTTTCATGTTCCAAAGGTCATAGTAAGTTTGTTTTTTTCAAGTCTGACTTACTACAGGTGAATTTTTGCCATTATCTCCCTTACTGTATGTACAGAATATAATAATTATTTAAAAACAATTACTGTAAATCACCAAAAGGGTTTTTTTCATGTTCCAAAGGTTGTAGTAAGTTTGTAGTTACAAGACTGACTTACTACAGGTGGACTTTTTGCCAATATCTCCCTTACTGTATGTACAGTATGTAGCAACAATGAGTTTTACAGAATAATTAACTCAAATAATATATAGGGAATTTGAATAATTAATCAGGAATATGATTAATTTATATCTCAGATGACAGTTACATTAAATTTGATTGATTATGAAAAGTAGCTCAATTGCCTATACCAATAACTAATCACAGGGCACTGTAACTTACTCATTAATATGTCAATATTCCATTCTTCATACCAATTATTGTGATATCTCTTACTGTAAGTTACTGCAAATCAAACAGTGGTATGTCCAGCAAACCACTGTTGACCTATCAATTTTCAATAAAGTTATCACGCCTTATAATTCAAGGAAAAGTATTCTCTGGCCATGAAAATATTATCCTATCCTTATGATAAATTTAGTTTCTAAATTTAGAGCTTGTAGCTATAGATCAGACATCTCAGTGACTCGTAATGTAAGTGGGGTGGAGTCCAAGCCAATCGTCAGTATATGGGTTTTTAATAATTAAACTAGTAATACATCAAACTACACATCACACAGAGTAAATATGTGTACGACACTACAAACAGTAAGCTTTATACAAGACATAACGAATCCAAATAAAAGAGAGAGTGAGAGAGAGAGAGAGAGAGAGAGAGAGAGGGAGAGAGAGAAAATAGAATGAGATCACATAAGGAGCTCAGGTATGAAAATCATAGTCAGTAACTTTTGGAAGCCAACAACAAATCAGATCATAGCAACAATTTAAAGCAGCATTTAAATCTCCATAGAGAAAGTGATACTTGCAGAGTGTCCAATGTGCATGAGCTGAAGGCCGCGCGGAAGCAACGTTGGTCGCACAGGAGAGCAGCGTGTCCGAGAACGGAGACGGAGAAGAAGAGAGAGGGCGAACCTTGTTCGGTCGTTCTTATGGCTTGAAATGGTTCACGCCCCTTTTTCGCGTAAACAGCCAATGAAAGTCCGCGATCTGAAGCGGAGGGAAAAGTTCCTTTGTCTCTGTGAAGACAACCCCCTGGAGATCTAGGGCTTGTCCAAATTCCAGGGATTATTCTAGCAAGTTTGTAATTCAGATTACATACATTTTTCATTACTTTGCTCTAGATAAATGGGTTTGTCAGAACATGACGATCACAACGATACTAAACATATGTATAAATGATCAAAACATGAAGTTACATTCAAATGCAGAATTACACATATTTAAAGATTTGATTAACACATGATTACACTGCAAATAGTCCCAATTTATATGGGAAACATATAAATGTACCAAAAGGGAATACGTTATACATTTATAAAACATAAAAACAAAAAGGTAATGAATACATTCCATAGAAACAGTGGTTTCAAGGAGTTTACGGTCTGGTTCACTGCATTGATACTGGACATAACAATGTTAAAGATTCTGGCGGCAGCAGCGGCTCTAAGCACAGCTCCCGTTTGGAGCGGTGGTGGTGTCCACTTAACTCCATTTGTGTAACAGTCACTTTCTCATGTTGGCTGGACATGTGTTTTACATCGGCCTCAGTGTGAGTGAGGGAGTCCTCTCTCCATCGGAACCTTGTACAGCTGTATTCGGTTACAGTGCTGGGGTAGTGTGCCCTGTCATCGGTAGTCAGGAGTCTCAGCGGTTTTCTCGGTGGCAGCTGTCCTCTCTTTGGCTGACAGCATGGCACGGCAAACCACAGCAGCATCCTGGTACAGATAATAGGGAGAGAGAGAGAGAAAGGGGAGAAAGAAACAAACGAGGGCTGTCTTTGGTTGGACAGGGCAGCCTCTTTGCTTAGTGGGCGGCGACTGGGTTTAGCTCGCCCTCGCCCATGTTTTGCCACATCTTGCTGCTGGCATGACGCTTGCTTCAGTGTTTTGTCAGTGGCTCTGGTGCTGCGTGGTGCAGCACATGCTGCGTCATGGAAATATATTGGCAGTATCCCCCTTTTGCTCCGTGGCATTACAAGCCCTGGCATTGTGATGTCAGACGGTGCACAGCCCACAATATTGTTCTGTGCACGCAGCATGGTTTGTGTATCATGCAGTGGTCTGGGGCTTTGGTTGTCAGTGACTGTAGACTGGTTGCCAGGGTGGATGGAGGGGTCTGAGAGGTGGTAAAGCAAAGTCATTATCGAGGTTTCAGAAGCCCGCATATCCGCTATGTTGGTCTGTGTAGACAACGGAGCCAGCATAAGCGATTCTGATGTAGGCAGGTTAGCTAGTAAAGTTCTTATGCTGTGTGTAATCACTTCAACCTTGAATGTGGGTGGGTGGGTTGGGAGTGACCACAGAATGTTGTTTAGTGTGCCAGTTTTGGCAAGGGTGTCAGTGTGATCTTTAAAGTCCTTGTCTAGACTTGGTAACTTCGAGTGTCCTTTTGCCTTCTTCCAGTACCCGATCACATTGTGTGTTTTTGTGATGTTATCACCTTGCTGGAACAGGTGTTTGTGTTTGACATGCTTGTTGTTTGCAAGTGTGAGTCCGAGTTCTACACATTCAGGTGAGGGTTGGAAGAAACCCAGCGTGTGGTGTAAGGTTTGATCACATTGCAGGTTGAGCCGAACAGCGACCCCTTTGGTGTAAGCTGGTACCACCGTACCCTGTTTGTTGACTGAGGTACAGAGGCATGAACTTGAGCCTGTCGTTAGGGCATTGTACTCATGGCTGGCTGCTGGGGTTCCCGTGACCTCTGTGACTTGACCGTCTGGCTCTAGCAACCTGTGTGGCTGGAGAGAAAGAGGTTCTCGCACTTGAGCAAAGTCTTTTGGCTGTTTGAAGTTCAGAAAAGGGTCAAAGTGTTCTAGCAGGTCTTTGTCGATGAGCAATGTATGAGTGTTCATTGGTGGGACATACATGGGATGGATTAGACTCATCGGAACGATTGTCAGGTGAATGGAAACAACCTGTTCAAACTGGATGTCATCCTGTCTGTACACCTGTACATTCAGTTCATAAGTTTGAGGTGTAAGAGTTCGATCTTGTCTCTTAGCTTCAAATTGGAGTCTTTTGAAAAGGTGAGATGAGATCACCGTCTGGTTTAATCCTGTGTCGATCAGGTCTTCCCTGTTGACTCCTTTTCGGCCCACCCCCTTTTTGACAAGGCTGCCCAGGAATGTTGGCATCAGGGCAGGTGTGACGATCGGTGGGTGGTGAGGACCGGTCTTGTGTAGCTCGCTGCGAAGGCAGGTAGTCAAAACAGCATTTTCTGGTACCTTGTGTTTGTGGTACCTGGTGTGAGGAACTGTGCTGTCTCGTTCAGGGTGTGCAGCTGTTGACTGTGGAGCTTGGGTGTTGTTGTCACTTTGTGCTGTAACAGTTAGCTCTGTGGTCTGTAGATGACGGGCAGTGTTCTGGGTGCTTGGCTCATCTTCCTTTTGAGTTTTCATGTGAAGAAGCACTTTCAGCACCCTCAGGATCTCTGCTGTCTCAGACGTGGCTGCACTGTGTTGCCCTCTGCTGGCTTGGAACGGTATTGACTCTCTGTAAAAATGTCTGTGACTGTGGTGTTGTAGGGCGCCATCTAGGGTTAACTCCAAGCAGTGCTCAGAGACAGAGACTTTGGGTTTTCACAAATAGTCTTTTGCTTGGTGCAAGCTTTGTGGACTAAGTTCCGTAACTCTTGTGTAGTCCTGTTACGGGGACACGCTGGGACTCTGAGATGAAAACTCCAACTGGCATGTAGGTTTGGGAGGAACAAAGTTTTTAAGTTGACATTCTGTTCCATACCTGGTTCGTTGCATGCTCCGAAGTAGGTGTTTCGTAGCTGACTACAGAAAGTCTGTGGGTTTTCAAATCAGCCCTGTTTGAGGTCCATAGCAATAAGGAGCCCATGGTCTGAGTTTGAATCAGAGAATTCAAGAATCAAAGTCTGTAGCAGTTGCTGGTAGTATGCTTTGACAGCCTCTGGTTGACGATCCAGAAAACAATGCACATCATGGCTGGACGTGATTTTTAACAGGTACAATGTGTTCACATCTGTCACGTTGGCGACAGTTTGCACATGAAAGTCAATGGCTTGTAAAGAAGCATGAACGTCATGTCCTCCTGCAGGATCTGGATTGAATGTAGAGATGCTTCTGGCTAGCTTGTGAAGTTCTCTGTGAGCAGTGCAGGGTTTAGTGACATGCGTTCTCTCCCCTCCGTTGTTGACAGGTGTTCTTGTAAGTTGGCTGGTGATTTCCTTAGAAGTGAGCTTACACCCCCTTTTTCAGCTCTGGGTTCTTGGCTGAAAGGGTTGGAGTGGCGGGCCGGGAGAAACTTTGTGGTGTGCGTTTCTACGATGCAGCCACTCTGTAATCTGTGAAATTGTCTCAGTTCTGTGTGAACAGTGTAAAGTTCATTTTGGAGCTTGTCTCTGCAGAATAAGCTTGTTGAATTTAGCTCGGGCCGCATGCAAGTGTGTTTTGCAGGCCCAGGTTTTATAGTCTCTTTCTTTCAGTTCAGTCTCTGCTTTTTTTAGGAGAGCGTCGCCTTGCTGGAGTTTTTTGTTGAGTTCTTTTCTGGCTTCTCTCTCCAGCTGTTCTCTTTGATCTGTGTCGAGGCGAAGATCTTGCAGGGCATTGTGAAGTCTTTCAACTCGTTTCTGTAGCTCTGGATCTGTGTCGTCCTCTTTCTCGCGCTGGTTCTGGGTCTCTAGGAGAAGCTGATCAAGATGACTCTGGGTTGGGGCCTGGTCCTTCCAGGCCTCCTCCGCGATGTTGCTCCGTTCACTGAGCCGTGCCTGGGCGACAAGAATGTGAACTAGGCTTCCGAAGATCCTGGCGAGTTCTCTGTAGTAGTCGCTTTGGTTTGGATCGCGTGCCATCAGTTCATCTAGCTCGGTGTCTAGTTGCTCTGGGTGCTGCAGGTTACTGGCGTCCTTGGGCAGGAAGGGGGTCGTCACTGCTTTCAACCATGTCGAGAGGTGGCCCCCGTGGACTGCTGGACTGGATGCCTGGAACATCCTGATTCTCTGTCGGCGAGAGAAGCACAGCACACACACACAAAAAGACCAATGCAAGTTTGTTCTACGTTTAACGAGCTATATTCATACGGGCTGTGCCGCTTATGAGAATTTTGGGGCTGACTGATGCAAACAGTCAGACAGTTAAGTAGCCAATTAACTTGGGTCAACGAAGGACCTGAAATGGAGATTTGACAGGCAGTAGCCTAGCGGGTCGTGTGATGACACCGGCTGCTGGTGGTTGCTCTACTATTTAACTTCGTTGGTGGCTCCCAGGTTACTGTCTCTATGTGAAATGAAAGAAACAAATCACAACAGAACAGAGGGTAGAAAAAGATCAAAGTGAAACACAACACTTGAAATGAGATGAAAACAATAGAAACACAATGTGTTAGTGGGAATAAGGAGGCCTAAGCCTACTGCTAGGTTTTAAGATAGGGCCAACAGGTGAGTGGGCTATCTGGGTAGGAAACCTAGAAATATGGTGTGGCTTAAAGAAACAAAAGGGTCAGAACACTTAAAATATATCCGGGGGAATATCTAATATTCTGTGGCTTATAATAAGTGGATAGGTTTTATCACTTTTGGTTCACCTGGTTGAATTTAAGTCATTCAGGTGGGAACCAGTGGCTTGGTCAACCTCCCCGGTGCTCCCCAAACACTGAACCGCAGTGTCCCCGGTTCTCCGTTACTCTGGCGTGGCGCCGTCTCGAATGGCTTGTGACTTTTAGCACAACCTTTGGAGTGCCAAAATTGCTGATGTCTCTTGAGACAAGAGGAACCGAGTTTCACTCGCAGCCAGTATCGGTAACACCGGTCGGGCAGCCTTGCTCACTGGAAACCTGAGATGACTGTCCAATCACAGAGGGAGTTCTACAATCAAATACACAAAGGATGAACAAAGGAAACTTAAAGTTAATTAAGGTTTGGTTTGTTTAACATCAATTGAGTAACTATATATGTAGAGAGGAAAGGTAACAGCTTTACCTAATAATAATAAAACAAAACAAAGGAATTATGATAATAATGGTAATTATCAAAATAACCTAAGTCAAAAGAGAGAAGAAAAATAAACATTAAATTAAAAGACAGGAATGAAACAAGGGAGAAGGAGTAGCTGGTTTTCACCACAAGGGGGGGAAGTACTGCTTCTCTGTCTTTAACCTGCTGAGCAGAAAACTTAATTCAAATTAAAAATTCAAAACTGGTTTAAATCAAAATTTAAAATAAGCATGTATGAATTAAAAGGAAAATCTGAATAATATCCTATAATAATCATTGATAGCTTGTAAGTTATCATTAATGATCATGAAATTAATCAAACAGGGTGAGATTAATCAAAAAGGGTAAAAGTGGACATGCAATTCAAACAGAATGGAAAAGACAGAGGTCTGTTAGTCAATTTAACAGGAGACTGCCACTAGATGGCTTACCTTCTAAGTGGGTCAAACCGTAGTTGACCTGACACATCTAGATTTCCACTATTAACAATTACATTTTAATTCAAATCATGTTTGAACCAAACTCAAAGTAAATGTAAACAGTCAAATGCAGGGAACATTTTTTTGTTTCCCTGTAATAATATTCGCACGAGCAAAGCTGTAAATGCAAATATTTATCGAGAATTTAGACATCTAATTCAAATACATCAAGGGGAAAGATTAGCAATTAGAGCGCATTATCTGAAACGGCCACGGGATGGCAACTTTGCACTCATACAAGCTGGAATCAGAAAGCAGGGTGTACCCTGAAATTTCTAACCCACACGTTCCCTCTGGTGTTTAGAGAGCGGAATTACAATTTCAATATGACTTAGAAATTATCTGATTGTTTGTCAGGCTGATTTTCTGCATCAAAAATCACAAGTAACAAACCAAAGGTTTTAATCTCTGAGGTGCTATATTAACATAGGATGAAGGAAGGATCCGTTCACTTCCAAAACACAACTGTAATAAAAACAGGAATTTTCCAACTGTTGACTCCAATAAACATTTATCAAAATAGCACTTATGATTTAAATGTTTTAGGTTTAAAAATCGGGTAGCTAAGCCAATTTTAGACCAGGAGTTTTTATTGTTTTATTTTTGAATATTACTGTGGTTTACCACGAATTCAATAACGATATTTAATAAGCAAGGCCTTTTTAACTGAAACAGAGGAACATCGCTCATGTTCAGATTTACATGTTGCAACTAATAAAAGATTTCTTTATCTTTTAATTATTCATATTAAAATGTTCTCACTGTAAAAAGATTTTGGTCTTTCTTAACAGGATACTTTTAACATTATACTGCAGTTAACTTTCATTAAAAATAACAGTGACTATACTGTTAAGTTTCTACAAATACCTAGCGCGCTGACTGACCAGCTTTGCCTCAGTCAGTTGAGTGAGTTCGCGTCTTGCGACTTATCTCACAAGTAACATTACATAATTTCATAGCGCACATGCAGAAATTATATACCATATACACAGATTGATTGCTCACAAAACGAAGTTTGAAATGGCCGCGTTATCTCCACCAATTCTGTAGCAACAATGAGTTTTACAGAATAATTAACTCAAATGATATATAGGGAATTTGAATAATTAATCAGGAATATGATTAATTTATATCTCAGATGACAGTTACATTAAATTTGATTGATTATGAAAAATAGCTCAATTGCCTATACCAATAACTAATCACAGGGCACTGTAACTTACTCATTAATATGTCAATATTCCATTCTTCATAACAATTATTGTGATATCTCTTACTGTAAATTACTGCAAATCAAACAGTGGTATGTCCAGCAAACCACTGTTGACCTATCAATTTTCAATAAAGTTATCACGCCTTATAATTCAAGGAAAAGTATTCTCTGGCCATGAAAATATTATCCTATCCTAGTTTCTAAATTTAGAGCTTGTAGCTATAGATCAGACATCTCAGTGACTCGTAATGTAAGTGGGGTGGAGTCCAAGCCAATCGTCAGTATATGGGTTTTTAATAATTAAACTAGTAATACATCAAACTACACATCACACAGAGTAAATATGCGTACGACAATACAAACAGTAAGCTTTATACAAGACATAACGAATCCAAATAAAAGAGAGAGTGAGAGAGAGAGAGAGAGAGAGAGGGAGAGAGAGAAAATAGAATGAGATCACATAAGGAGCTCAGGTATGAAAATCATAGTCAGTAACTTTTGGAAGCCAACAACAAATCAGATCATAGCAACAATTTAAAGCAGCATTTAAATCTCCATAGAGAAAGTGATACTTGCAGAGTGTCCAATGTGCATGAGCTGGACATCGGGGCGCGCTGGATCTTTTGAAACCGGCGTGCGCGTGCTGGAGACCGGCGCACGCTGGAGCACGTGGTCTTTTGTTCTGTCCTCGCGCGGTATTTAAAAGGTTCAACAAACAATGTTCCAGAATTCGTCTTCCTTGCGTGGAGAGGCGAATAGTTGAATAAACTTAGTAAAGAAAAGAAACAACAAAAACGAAAACTTCCAAAGGAGCCATTAAAATGGCTTTTTCTCTCAGGCCCGTGCTGAGGGGGTTTGCGCTATGAGGAAGCAACGTTGGTCGCACAGGAGAGCAGCGTGTCCGAGAACGGAGACGGAGAAGAAGAGAGAGGGCGAACCTTGTTCGGTCGTTCTTATGGCTTGAAATGGTTCACGCCCCTTTTTCGCGTAAACAGCCAATGAAAGTCCGCGATCTGAAGCGGAGGGAAAAGTTCCTTTGTCTCTGTGAAGACAACCCCCTGGAGATCTAGGGCTTGTCCAAATTCCAGGGATTATTCTAGCAAGTTTGTAATTCAGATTACATACATTTTTCATTGCTTTGCTCTAGATAAATGGGTTTGTCAGAACATGACGATCACAACGATACTAAACATATGTATAAATGATCAAAACATGAAGTTACATTCAAATGCAGAATTACACATATTTAAAGATTTGATTAACACATGATAACACTGCAAATAGTCCCAATTTATATGGGAAACATATAAATGTACCAAAAGGGAATACGTTATACATTTATAAAACATAAAAACAAAAAGGTAATGAATACATTCCATAGAATGCATTAGGGAAAAGAAACCAGTGATTTGGCTTCTCTCCTCTCCTGTTTGTCCAGGGTGGTCGTAAAGTTTTACGACCTGCAAAGGTGGGGGTTACATACACAAGACTATTTGAGAAAAAGCCAGGCTGAGGAGAACATTTCCTAAAGTATAAGCTAACAAGGATTAACCATTTTATGCAATCCATAAACATATTTAAAATACATATTAATAAGTACTTACAAAAGTAAGGAACTTTACGAAAGGTTTCCTTTTGTGTATGTTGGAATGTGGTTGGTTTAGTGTCTCCTTTGAGACCAGCCCACGTGACTCTGGAATTTCTTGTCGTAAATAACTGTCACGTAAAGCAGAATGTGGCCGACTTCAGGGCGGCCAAAATGGTGAATTATATAAACAACGAAGGTCCTTGTTTACTCACGTTCTGGTCTTTTGCTCCGAACGTGTTAAGAGTCAGGAATTCACTAGTATGGACAGATGACTGAAATACCATCAGCTCATTAGTGTTACAAGTATATAATAATTCTTTAAAAACAATTACTGTAAATCACCAAAAGGTTTTTTTTCATGTTCCAAAGGTTGTAGTAAGTTTGTAGTTACAAGACTTACTTACTACAGGTGAAATTTTGCCATTATCTCCCTTACTGTACGTACAGTACACACTCATTCTTAAAAAAACAATTACTGTAAATCACCAAAATTGTTTTTTCCTGTTCCAAAGGTTGTAGTACGTTTGTAGTTACAAGACTTACTTACTACAGGTGAAATTTTGCCATTATCTCCCTAACTGTATGTACAGTATATAATAATTCTTTAAAAACAATTACTGTAAATCACCAAAAGGGTTTTTCATGTTCCAAAGGTTGTAGTAAGTTTGTTTTTTCAAGAATGACTTACTACAGGTGAATTTTTGCCAATATCTCCCTCACTGTACGTACAGTACATAATAATTATTTAAAAACAAATACTGTAAATCAGCAAAAGGGTTTTTTCATGTTCCAAAGGTTGTAGTAAGTTTGTTTTTTTAAGACTGACTTACTACAGGTGAATTTTTGCCATTATCTCCCTTACTGTAAGTACAGTACACACTTATTCTTAAAAAAAAACAATTACTTTAAATCACCAAAATGTTTTTTTCATGTTCCAAAGGTTGTAGTAAGTTTGTTTTTTCAAGTCTGACTTACTACAGGTGAATTTTTGCCATTATCTCCCTTACTGTATGTACAGAATATAATAATTATTTAAAAACAATTACTGTAAATCACCAAAAGGGTTTTCTTCATGTTCAAAAAGGTTGTAGTAAGTTTGTAGTTACAAGACTGACTTACTACAGGTTAATTTTTGCCAATATCTCCCTTACTGTATGTACAGTATATTATAATTCTTTAAAAACAATTACTGTAAATCACCAAAAGTTTTTTTTTTTCATGTTCCAAAGGTTGTAGTAAATTTGTAGTTACAAGACTGACTTACTACAGGTGAAATTTTACCATTATCTCCCTTACTGTACGTACAGTACACACTTATTCTTAAAAAAACAATTACTTTAAATCACCAGAATGTTTTTTTCATGTTCCAAAGGTTTTAGTAAGTTTGTTTTTTCAAGACTGACTTACTACAGGTGAATTGTTGCCAATATCTCCCTTACTGTAAGTACAGTACATACTAATTCTTTAAAAAAATGCTGTAAATCACCAAAAGGTTTTTTTTCCTGTTCCAAAGGTTGTAGTACGTTTGTAGTTACAAGACTTACTTCCTACAGGTGAAATTTTGCCAATATCTCCCTTACTGTATGTACAGTATATAATAATTATTTAAAAACAATTACTGTAAATCACCAAAAGGGTTTTTTCATGTTCCAAAGGTTGTAGTAAGTTTGTAGTTACAAGACTTACTTACTACAGTTGAAATTTATTATCTCCCTTGCTGTACATACAGTACACACTTATTCTTAAAAAAAAACAATTACTGTAAATCACCAAAATTGTTTTTTCCTCTTCCAAAGGTTGTAGTATGTTTGTAGTTACCAGACTTACTTACTACAGGTGAAATTTTTGCCAATATCTCCCTTACTGTACGTACAGTACATAATAATTATTTAAAAACAATTACTGTAAATCACCAAAAGGGTTTTTTCATGTTCCAAAGGTTGTAGTAAGTTTGTTTTTTCAAGACTGACTTACTACAGGTTAATTTTTGCCAATATCTCCCTTACTGTATGTACAGAATATAATAATTATTTAAAAACAATTACTGTAAATCACCAAAAGGTTTTTTTTCATGTTCCAAAGGTTGTAGTAATTTTGTAGTTACAAGACTTACTACAGGTGAATTTTTGCCATTATCTCCCTTACTGTACGTACAGTACACACTCATTCTTAACAAAACAATTACTGTAAATCACCAAAATTGTTTTTTTTTTTCCTGTTCCAAAGGTTGTAGTACGTTTGTAGTTACAAGACTTACTTACTACAGGTGAAATTTTGCCATTATCTCCCTAACTGTATGTACAGTATATAATAATTATTTAAAAAGAATTACTGTAAATCACCAAAAGGGTTTTTTCATGTTCCAAAGGTTGTAGTAAGTTTGATTTTTCAAGACTGACTTACTACAGGTGAATTTTTGCCAATTTCTCCCTCACTGTACGTACAGTATATAATAATTATTTAAAAACAATTACTGTAAATCACCAAAAGGGTTTTTTCATGTTCCAAAGGTTGTAGTAAGTTTGTTTTTTCAAGACTGACTTACTACAGGTGAATTTTTGCCAATATCTCCTTTACTGTATGTACAGAATATAATAATTATTTAAAAACAATTACTGTAAATCACCAAAAGGGTTTTTTCATGTTCCAAAGGTTGTAGTAAGTTTTTTTTTTCAATACTGACTTACTACAGGTGAATTTTTGCTAATATCTCCCTTACTGTACGTACAGTACATAATAATTCTTTAACAACAATTGCTGTAAATCACAAAGAGGGTTTTCTCATGTTCCAAAGGTTGTAGTAAGTTTTTAGTTACAAGACTGACTTACTACAGGTGAAATTTTGCCATTATCTCCCTTACTGTGAGTACAGTACACACTTATTCTTAAAAAAAAAACAATTACTTTAAATCACCAAAATGTTTTTTCATGTTCCAAAGGTTGTAGTAAGTTTGTTTTTTCAAGTCTGACTTACTACAGGTGAATTTTTGCCATTATCTCCCTTACTGTATGTACAGAATATAATAATTATTTAAAAACAATTACTGTAAATCACCAAAAGGGTTTTCTTCATGTTCAAAAAGGTTGTAGTAAGTTTGTAGTTACAAGACTGACTTACTACAGGTTAATTTTTGCCAATATCTCCCTTACTGTATGTACAGTATATTATAATTCTTTAAAAACAATTACTGTAAATCACCAAAAGGTTTTTTTTTTTCATGTTCCAAAGGTTGTAGTAAATTTGTAGTTACAAGACTGACTTACTACAGGTGAAATTTTACCATTATCTCCCTTACTGTACGTACAGTACACACTTATTCTTAAAAAACCAATTACTTTAAATCACCAGAATGTTTTTTTGATGTTCCAAAGGTTTTAGTAAGTTTGTTTTTTCAAGACTGACTTACTACAGGTGAATTGTTGCCAATATCTCCCTTACTGTAAGTACAGTACATACTAATTCTTTAAAAAAATGTTGTAAATCACCAAAAGGTTTTTTTTCCTGTTCCAAAGGTTGTAGTACGTTTGTAGTTACAAGACTTACTTCCTACAGGTGAAATTTTGCCAATATCTCCCTTACTGTATGTACAGTATATTATAATTCTTTAAAAACAATTACTGTAAATCACCAAAAGGTTTTTTTTTTCATGTTCCAAAGGTTGTAGTAAATTTGTAGTTACAAGACTTACTTACTACAGTTGAAATTTATTATCTCCCTTGCTGTACATACAGTACACACTTATTCTTAAAAAAAAACAATTACTGTAAATCACCAAAATTGTTTTTTCCTCTTCCAAAGGTTGTAGTATGTTTGTAGTTACCAGACTTACTTACTACAGGTGAAATTTTTGCCAATATCTCCCTTACTGTACGTACAGTACATAATAATTATTTAAAAACAATTACTGTAAATCACCAAAAGGGTTTTTTCATGTTCCAAAGGTTGTAGTAAGTTTGTTTTTTCAAGACTGACTTACTACAGGTTAATTTTTGCCAATATCTCCCTTACTGTATGTACAGAATATAATAATTATTTAAAAACAATTACTGTAAATCACCAAAAGGTTTTTTTTCATGTTCCAAAGGTTGTAGTAATTTTGTAGTTACAAGACTTACTACAGGTGAAATTTTGCCATTATCTCCCTTACTGTACGTACAGTACACACTCATTCTTAACAAAACAATTACTGTAAATCACCAAAATTGTTTTTTTTTTCCTGTTCCAAAGGTTGTAGTACGTTTGTAGTTACAAGACTTACTTACTACAGGTGAAATTTTGCCATTATCTCCCTAACTGTATGTACAGTATATAATAATTATTTAAAAAGAATTACTGTAAATCACCAAAAGGGTTTTTTCATGTTCCAAAGGTTGTAGTAAGTTTGATTTTTCAAGACTGACTTACTACAGGTGAATTTTTGCCAATATCTCCCTCACTGTACGTACAGTACATAATAATTCTTTAAAAACAATTACTGTAAATCACCAAAAGGGTTTTTTCATGTTCCAAAGGTTGTAGTAAGTTTGTTTTTTCAAGACTGACTTACTACAGGTTAATTTTTGCCAATATCTCCCTTACTGTATGTACAGAATATAATAATTATTTAAAAACAATTACTGTAAATCACCAAAAGGTTTTTTTTCATGTTCCAAAGGTTGTAGTAATTTTGTAGTTACAAGACTTACTACAGGTGAATTTTTGCCATTATCTCCCTTACTGTACGTACAGTACACACTCATTCTTAACAAAACAATTACTGTAAATCACCAAAATTGTTTTTTTTTTTTCCTGTTCCAAAGGTTGTAGTACGTTTGTAGTTACAAGACTTACTTACTACAGGTGAAATTTTGCCATTATCTCCCTAACTGTATGTACAGTATATAATAATTATTTAAAAAGAATTACTGTAAATCACCAAAAGGGTTTTTTCATGTTCCAAAGGTTGTAGTAAGTTTGATTTTTCAAGACTGACTTACTACAGGTGAATTTTTGCCAATTTCTCCCTCACTGTACGTACAGTATATGATAATTATTTAAAAACAATTACTGTAAATCACCAAAAGGGTTTTTTCATGTTCCAAAGGTTGTAGTAAGTTTGTTTTTTCAAGACTGACTTACTACAGGTGAATTTTTGCCAATATCTCCTTTACTGTATGTACAGAATATAATAATTATTTAAAAACAATTACTGTAAATCACCAAAAGGGTTTTTTCATGTTCCAAAGGTTGTAGTAAGTTTTTTTTTTCAATACTGACTTACTACAGGTGAATTTTTGCTAATATCTCCCTTACTGTACGTACAGTACATAATAATTCTTTAACAACAATTGCTGTAAATCACAAAGAGGGTTTTCTCATGTTCCAAAGGTTGTAGTAAGTTTTTAGTTACAAGACTGACTTACTACAGGTGAAATTTTGCCATTATCTCCCTTACTGTGAGTACAGTACACACTTATTCTTAAAAAAAAAACAATTACTTTAAATCACCAAAATGTTTTTTCATGTTCCAAAGGTTGTAGTAAGTTTGTTTTTTCAAGTCTGACTTACTACAGGTGAATTTTTGCCATTATCTCCCTTACTGTATGTACAGAATATAATAATTATTTAAAAACAATTACTGTAAATCACCAAAAGGGTTTTCTTCATGTTCAAAAAGGTTGTAGTAAGTTTGTAGTTACAAGACTGACTTACTACAGGTTAATTTTTGCCAATATCTCCCTTACTGTATGTACAGTATATTATAATTCTTTAAAAACAATTACTGTAAATCACCAAAAGGTTTTTTTTTTCATGTTCCAAAGGTTGTAGTAAATTTGTAGTTACAAGACTGACTTACTACAGGTGAAATTTTACCATTATCTCCCTTACTGTACGTACAGTACACACTTATTCTTAAAAAACCAATTACTTTAAATCACCAGAATGTTTTTTTGATGTTCCAAAGGTTTTAGTAAGTTTGTTTTTTCAAGACTGACTTACTACAGGTGAATTGTTGCCAATATCTCCCTTACTGTAAGTACAGTACATACTAATTCTTTAAAAAAATGTTGTAAATCACCAAAAGGTTTTTTTTCCTGTTCCAAAGGTTGTAGTACGTTTGTAGTTACAAGACTTACTTCCTACAGGTGAAATTTTGCCAATATCTCCCTTACTGTATGTACAGTATATTATAATTCTTTAAAAACAATTACTGTAAATCACCAAAAGGTTTTTTTTTCATGTTCCAAAGGTTGTAGTAAATTTGTAGTTACAAGACTTACTTACTACAGTTGAAATTTATTATCTCCCTTGCTGTACATACAGTACACACTTATTCTTAAAAAAAACAATTACTGTAAATCACCAAAATTGTTTTTTCCTCTTCCAAAGGTTGTAGTATGTTTGTAGTTACCAGACTTACTTACTACAGGTGAAATTTTTGCCAATATCTCCCTTACTGTACGTACAGTACATAATAATTATTTAAAAACAATTACTGTAAATCACCAAAAGGGTTTTTTCATGTTCCAAAGGTTGTAGTAAGTTTGTTTTTTCAAGACTGACTTACTACAGGTTAATTTTTGCCAATATCTCCCTTACTGTATGTACAGAATATAATAATTATTTAAAAACAATTACTGTAAATCACCAAAAGGTTTTTTTTCATGTTCCAAAGGTTGTAGTAATTTTGTAGTTACAAGACTTACTACAGGTGAAATTTTGCCATTATCTCCCTTACTGTACGTACAGTACACACTCATTCTTAACAAAACAATTACTGTAAATCACCAAAATTGTTTTTTTTTCCTGTTCCAAAGGTTGTAGTACGTTTGTAGTTACAAGACTTACTTACTACAGGTGAAATTTTGCCATTATCTCCCTAACTGTATGTACAGTATATAATAATTATTTAAAAAGAATTACTGTAAATCACCAAAAGGGTTTTTTCATGTTCCAAAGGTTGTAGTAAGTTTGATTTTTCAAGACTGACTTACTACAGGTGAATTTTTGCCAATTTCTCCCTCACTGTACGTACAGTATATAATAATTATTTAAAAACAATTACTGTAAATCACCAAAAGGGTTTTTTCATGTTCCAAAGGTTGTAGTAAGTTTGTTTTTTCAAGACTGACTTACTACAGGTGAATTTTTGCCAATATCTCCCTTACTGTATGTACAGAATATAATAATTATTTAAAAACAATTACTGTAAATCACCAAAAGGGTTTTTTCATGTTCCAAAGGTTGTAGTAAGTTTTTTTTTTCAATACTGACTTACTACAGGTGAATTTTTGCCAATATCTCCCTTACTGTATGTACAGAATATAATAATTATTTAAAAACAATTACTGTAAATCACCAAAAGGGTTTTTTCATGTTCCAAAGGTTGTAGTAAGTTTTTTTTTTCAATACTGACTTACTACAGGTGAATTTTTGCTAATATCTCCCTTACTGTACGTACAGTACATAATAATTCTTTAACAACAATTGCTGTAAATCACAAAGAGGGTTTTCTCATGTTCCAAAGGTTGTAGTAAGTTTTTAGTTACAAGACTGACTTACTACAGGTGAAATTTTGCCATTATCTCCCTTACTGTAAGTACAGTACACACTTATTCTTAAAAAAAAACAATTACTTTAAATCACCAAAATGTTTTTTTCATGTTCCAAAGGTTGTAGTAAGTTTGTTTTTTCAAGTCTGACTTACTACAGGTGAATTTTTGCCATTATCTCCCTTACTGTATGTACAGAATATAATAATTATTTAAAAACAATTACTGTAAATCACCAAAAGGGTTTTCTTCATGTTCAAAAAGGTTGTAGTAAGTTTGTAGTTACAAGACTGACTTACTACAGGTTAATTTTGCCAATATCTCCCTTACTGTATGTACAGTATATTATAATTCTTTAAAAACAATTACTGTAAATCACCAAAAGGTTTTTTTTTTCATGTTCCAAAGGTTTGTAGTTACAAGACTTACTTACTACAGTTGAAATTTATTATCTCCCTTGCTGTACATACAGTACACAATTATTCTTAAAAAAAAACAATTACTGTAAATCACCAAAATTGTTTTTTCCTCTTCCAAAGGTTGTAGTATGTTTGTAGTTACCAGACTTACTTACTACAGGTGAAATTTTTGCCAATATCTCCCTTACTGTACGTACAGTACATAATAATTATTTAAAAACAATTACTGTAAATCACCAAAAGGGTTTTTTCATGTTCCAAAGGTTGTAGTAAGTTTGTTTTTTCAAGACTGACTTACTACAGGTTAATTTTTGCCAATATCTCCCTTACTGTATGTACAGAATATAATAATTATTTAAAACAATTACTGTAAATCACCAAAAGGGTTTTTTTTCATGTTCCAAAGGTTGTAGTAAGTTTGTAGTTACAAGACTGACTTACTACAGGTGAATTTTTGCCAATACCTCCCTTACTGTATGTACAGTATATAATAATTCTTTAAAAACAATTACTGTAAATCACCAAAAGGCTTTTTTCTTTCATTTCCAAAGGTTGTAGTAATTTTGTAGTTACAAGACTTACTACAGGTGAAATTTTGCCATTATCTCCCTTACTGTATGTACAGTACACACTCATTCTTAACAAAACAATTACTGTAAATCACCAAAAGGGTTTTTTTCATGTTCCAAAGGTTGTAGTAAGTTTGTTTTTTCAAGACTGACTTACTACAGGTGAATTTTTGCCAATATCTCCCTTACTGTATGTACAGAATATAATAATTATTTAAAAACAATTACTGTAAATCACCAAAAGGGTTTTTTCATGTTCCAAAGGTTGTAGTAAGTTTTTAGTTACAAGACTGACTTACTACAGGTGAAATTTTGCCATTATCTCCCTTACTGTACGTACAGTACACACTTATTCTTAAAAAAAACAATTACTTTAAATCACCAAAATGTTTTTTTCATGTTCCAAAGGTTGTAGTAAGTTTGTTTTTTCAAGTCTGACTTACTACAGGTGAATTTTTGCCATTATCTCTCTTTACTGTATGTACAGAATATAATAATTATTTAAAAACAATTACTGTAAATCACCAAAAGGGTTTTCTTCATGTTCCAAAGGTTGTAGTAAGTTTGTAGTTACAAGACTGACTTACTACAGGTTAATTTTTGCCAATATCTCCCTTACTGTATGTACA
This sequence comes from Carassius auratus, assembly GCF_003368295.1. Taxonomy (NCBI): domain Eukaryota; kingdom Metazoa; phylum Chordata; class Actinopteri; order Cypriniformes; family Cyprinidae; genus Carassius; species Carassius auratus. The sequence continues at coordinate 632 of NW_020527100.1, read as the reverse complement.
GTATATTAATAATTCTTTAAAAACAATTACTGTAAATCACCAAAAGGTTTTTTTTTTTCATGTTCCAAAGGTTGTAGTAAGTTTGTAGTTACAAGACTGCTTACTACAGGTGAAATTTACCATTATCTCCCTTACTGTACGTACAGTACACACTTATTCTTAAAAAAACAATTACTTTAAATCACCAAAATTGTTTTTTTCCTGTTCCAAAGGTTTAGTAAGTTTTGTTTTACAAGACTACTTACTACAGGTGAATTGTTGCCAATATCTCCCTTACTGTACGTACAGTACATACTAATTCTTTAAAAAAATTACTGTAAATCACCAAAAGGTTTTTTTTCCTGTTCCAAAGGTTGTAGTACGTTGTAGTTACAAGACTTACTTACTACAGTTGAAATTTTGCCAATATCTCCCTTACTGTATGTACAGTATATAATATTATTTAAAAACAATTACTGTAATCACCAAAAGGGTTTTTTTCATGCCAAAGGTTGTAGTAAGTTTGTAGTTACAAGACTTACTTACTACAGGTGAAATTTATTATCTCCCTTGCTGTACATACAGTACACACTTATTCTTAAAAAAAACAATTACTGTAAATCACCAAAATTGTTTTTTCCTCTCCCAAAGGT